>NC_138310.1:96374983-96498405 GCF_965601325.2 Salmo salar
GGGTGCCCTGGTTCGGATGGTGGTGGGTGCCCTGGTTCGGATGGTGGTGGGTGCCCTGGTTCGGATGGTGGTGGGTGCCCTGGTTCGGATGGTGGTGGGTGCCCTGGTTCGGATGGTGGTGGGTGCCCTGGTTCGGATGGTGGTGGGTGCCCTGGTTCGGATGGTGGTGGGTGCCCTGGTTCGGATGGTGTAAGAGCTTGTGGTGGGGGGTATCCCCCACTGGAGGTCATGCCCATAGAGAGGGGTGTTCCCCGGAGAGTGGGTGAAGGCTATCACTACCTGGTAACCCAAAATAATACCAGGCCCACAGCTGGACATAGTGCAATTTCTGAGAATTTTTGGACTTAGTCATTTTTCAAGAAAGCTCTGTCACTAACTTACATTGATGTTTAAAATGTCCAGTGGCGCCCTCTTGTGGAACATCCCGGGTGGGGGGTGTGTGAGAGGGGGGTATGGGACCGCCTATGGGGTGCTCCCTATCCGGGCATAGTAGTTTGAGGGAGTAAGCTCTACTCTCATGCCCGGAGAGATGGGTGTTCCCCGGATAGTGAGTGAAGGCCTAGAGGCCTGGAGGTCCGTAGTTCCACTGTCCTTAAGGGGGGCAGAGCAGTCAGCCTCTCTGGAGGTTGGCTGCTCTGTCCCCCTTTTTTTTTGGCCTAGTAACCCACAATTATACCAGGCCCACAGATCTGGCCAATGCCCAAACACACATAAAAACACTCATAAATCAGAAATGCTTTATCCCAGTGACATGGGGCTTCAGTATGTATCTCACATAGATAGATATGTTATGTGTGTACCATTTAAAAGTATTTAAAACCATTCTGAATGATTTTGACCTCAAAATAATACAATCACATGATTTGGCCTGGTAACTTAAAAACACATGAAAACCCTCATAAATCAGAAATGCTTTATCCCAGTGACATGGGGCTTCAGTATGTATCTCACATAGATAGATATGTTATGTGTGTACCATTTAAAAGTATTTAAAACCATTCTGAAGACTTTTGACCCCAAAATAACACAAGGCCCACAGCTGTGGCCAATGCCCAAACACACATAAAAACACTCATAAATCAGAAATGCTTTATCCCAGTGACATGGGGCTTCAGTATGTATCTCACATAGATAGATATGTTATGTGTGTACCATTTAAAAGTATTTAAAACCATTCTGAATGATTTTGACCTCAAAATAATACCATCACATGATTTGGCCTGGTAACCTAAAAACACATGAAAACCCTCATAAATCAGAAATGCTTTATCCCAGTGACATGGGGCTTCAGTATGTATCTCACATAGATAGATATGTTATGTGTGTACCATTTAAAAGTATTTAAAACCATTCTGAATGATTTTGACCTTATTTGAAAGCTCCATAAATTGATCTATGGCGCCATCAAGCGACTTTTTAAATGTACTTATCCCACTGACATGGGACAGCAGTGGGCTGCTGAAACAGGTGTCCTGGGGGTGGTGATGGCCTTTAAAAGTATTTAAAACCTTTTTAAAAAATGGTCCTGGTAACCCAGAATAAAACCAGGTGCCCGTTTGGACTTAGTGCAATTTCTGAGAAGAAAAACATAGTCATTTTTCTGAAGATTTTTTGAAAAGCTATATAATTCCCTCTTGCTGTATCTCATTGAGTTGGGCCATTAGGATGGTGCTCTAAGGGTGGGTATGGAGGTCCATATACCCTCTATAAGTATTTAAAACCGTTTTTCAAAAATTGTCCTGGTAACCCAGAATAAAACCAGGTGCACGTTTGGACTTAGTCTCTGAAGCGAACTGAAAAGTTGGCACTTTGTAACTTTTTTGACCAAAATCTGACATTTTCAAATAATGATTAAAAATACTTCCCGGGGGGCTAGAGGTCCCAGACTTCGGCTCATACCCTCTCTCGTGATGGGCAACAATTAGCCCCGGGTTAGAAAATGTCGCTTCTATAGGAACCTATTTTTTCGGTAAACGGAACTTTTTTTCGCAAACTTAAAACTCGATTTTCTATTATAAATTGTTATGGAAAAACGGTTTAAATTAGATGGAAATGTTCGTCTACGTGTGCCCTTTCGTGCAAAAAAACCCCCATCCTGATTGGAGTTGTACTTTTCGATTTATTCAAGTTTAAAGTGTCCTACCGTGACATCGGGAATAGCCTTGAAACTGTGTGAGTGAGAGTTATTTTTACACACTCGTGGCCGTGTGGGGCAGACAGGTACCGGCGCGATTTGAGAAACCTGGTTTTTGACAACTGGAGAACCACATTCCGTCGGCGACCCATAGGTGGTTGCTACTCTGGCCGAATAGGGAGTGCTTTATGGACACTTTTGAGGGTTACAAGCCCCTCGGAACCATGGTAGTTCGGTCCTTATCCCTTCGGCGACCGATTGATGATTACTACTCATGCCGAATAGGGAGAGCTTTATGGACACTTTTGAGGGTTACAAGCCCCTCGGAACCATGGTAGTTCGGTCCTTATCCCTTCGGCGACCGATTGATGATTACTACTCATGCCGAATAGGGAGAGCTTTATGGACACTTTTGAGGGTTACAAGCCCCTCGGAACCATGGTAGTTCGGTCCTTATCCCTTCGGCGACCCGATTGATGATTACTACTCATGCCGAATAGGGAGAGCTTTATGGACACTTTTGAGGGTTACAAGCCCCTCAGAACCGTGGGTACTTTGGACCATATCCCTTCCGCGCCTGCCCTAAGGATTTGGGCCGTCAAAGGGCATTAGGGCCTATGGGTTTGGGCCTTCAAGGGCAGTACACTAATCTCTGAATCCGTATCAGAGTGCCTCTTTTCAGGCATATTGACAAGTGTGTATAGCCCTGGAAGCCTATGAAAGTACCAGGGCATGGCTGTCTGGCCTTGGCATTATGCCCTAAGGATTTGGGCCGTCAAAGGGCATTAGGGCCTATGGGTTTGGGCCTTCAAGGGCAGTACACTAATCTCTGAATCCGTATCAGAGTGCCTCTTTTCAGGCATATTGACAAGTGTGTATAGCCCTGGAAGCCTATGAAAGTACCAGGGCATGGCTGTCTGGCCTTGGCATTATGCCCTAAGGATTTGGGCCGTCAAAGGGCATTTGGGCCGTCAAAGGGCATTAGGGCCGTCAAAGGGCATTAGGGCCTTGGGTCTTTAGGTTCCCAGGCTCTCGGTGGAAAAAAACGGTGTGATCCCCAGCGGGGCTCGAACACCGATCGTCAGATCATAAGCCACAGCCGCTACCCCCATGGCCAACTGGGCTTTGACGAACAAAGAGGCCCTGGAAGCCTATGAAAGTACCAGGGCATGGCTGTCTGGCCTTGGCATTATGCCCTAAGGATTTGGGCCGTCAAAGGGCATTAGGGCCTATGGGTTTGGGCCTTCAAGGGCAGTACACTAATCTCTGAATCCGTATCAGAGTGCCTCTTTTCAGGCATATTGACAAGTGTGTATAGCCCTGGAAGCCTATGAAAGTACCAGGGCATGGCTGTCTGGCCTTGGCATTATGCCCTAAGGATTTGGGCCGTCAAAGGGCATTTGGGCCGTCAAAGGGCATTAGGGCCGTCAAAGGGCATTAGGTTCCCAGGCTCTCGGTGGAAAAAAACGGTGTGATCCCCAGCGGGGCTCGAACACCGATCGTCAGATCGTAAGCCACAGCCGCTACCCCCATGGCCAACTGGGCTTTGACGAACAAAGAGGCAACGAGGTGATCTTTATGGTCAAATTTCCAATCAGTCCAATTGGTCTGATATTGGCCCACACCTGGGGCTCATTAAGCCCTAGTTAGGGTTAGGTCGTTGTTTGGTGGAGCAAACAAAGAGACATACACGCACGCAGGAGAGAGAAGCTATGAACAGTAGACTAAAACGGGATTGTGGGCTTTGTTCCAAGCGGAATATCGTGCGGATAGACCGACATTTCAAGTCTGTCCATGCACTTAAGCCTGCTACTACAGAATGGAAGCGTGCTATGCAATCTAGCCGGCGTTCAACTGAGAGACAGCAGCCCGAATCATGGCAGTGTATGCAGCCTAACAACGGTGTTGCACCGCAGCTGGAGCCCTGGGAGAACCCTGGGTATTTCCAGTGTGTTGAAAGTGAGTTGTCCGTGGAGCAGCAGCTGGTAGACAAGGGTGAGCAGTCCGCGGTGGTGGATCAGCAGCTGTGGGACGAGAGTGAGCAGGCGGCGGCGACTGCGCCGGTGCAGTCAACCAGTCAGATCGGTGGTGAACCATGCTCGGAACCGAGGGAGCAAGGCTGCGTCATGGTGACTTCCACGGAGAGCGAGAGTGATGAAGGCGGCGGTGTGTCCTCCAGAATTGAAGGTTGGAGGAATGGAATTTTGACTGAATATGAACACTTTGCTATTGGTAAAAACCCTTCAGTTAAACGAATTGACAATAGTCGCACCAGTCTATCCAGAGTACGACAATTCCTCCGCTATATGTCAGAGGGCAAGGCCGATGAAGGACTGTGTTCTCTGGATAACTACAGACGTGTGTATGAGTGGTATGGTGAATGTGAAGACCGTTGTTTGGCACCATCCACGTTAAAAATGTACCGAGCTGATGTTCGAAGTTTCCTGAATTATCTTATTCAGTTCCGGCCAAAAGGTCTGCAGGCTAAAGCCAGTGGAATTCGAAAGTTGTTACTCTGCTTGGCAAAGATGGACAGGGATTCGCGGCAGAGCCAGGCAACACACAGGGCAAAATTCCGCAAACGGTGCAGGGACGAGGTGCTCAGCGCTGCGGAGTTAAGCCGCTTTGTTGAGCTAAGTAATCAAGCTATTCCTTCGGTTCTCAGTAGGCTGGAGGTCCGAGCCACCTGCGCTGATAGACGTAGGTTTGCGGCTCTCATGTCCAGCCGGTTGGCCATCTTTAATGGCACTCGACGATCCCCAGTCACCACCTTCAGTGAGAGGGAATTTACTGAAGTAACCCCGGAAAGTGGGGGTTATCAGATGTGCATTTCAAGCCACAAAACGAACTATAGCTTCGGTGAGTGCAGAGTTGTTCTATCTGAGCAGGAATACACTTGGCTTAAACGATTCCATCAGATCAGGCCTAATCTGAGTGGAATCACCTCAGACACAACACTCTTCTTTTTCACGTCCTGCGGTCAACCGTACGGCAATCTCTGTGAGTATGTGGGCCAGATATTTGCAGAGTTTGGCATTGGAAGTAAAGTCACCTTCGGTACAATTCGACGAAGCGTTGCTACATTGAACTTTAATCAAGGCTCGGTTACAGACCGGGGAACTGTGGCTGACCATATGTGTCATTCTCTGGAAACGCAGGCACGGTACTACCGGTACCATGATTTGCCTCGTAACGCCAGCCGAGCGCGGTCACTAATTGAGGGACAAATCAACCCATGATTCACTGATAAATAAAGAACATTTATTTGAAATTCACCCATGTCTTTGTGTGTCATTTGGTCACGGTTGAGAATGTATGGAGGCCTGAGGGTCTGAAATACCAGGGTGTTATGGGGTACCAGGTGCACTGAGCTGAAGAGACAGGCCGAGATAGAGGGCAGGCAGGTGGGCAGGCAGGGTAGAGAGAGTAAGCCTTGGTAACCAGTTCAATCACCAGGTACACATGCTGGACTTAGTGCAATGAGAGAGAAGTATGACTCTGTCATTGAATTGTATTGGGTTACCAGGTGACCTTGGTGGGGGGTGTGGGTCCCCCCTATGGGGTCTCCCTAACCCCCCTATGGTGGTCTCAGAGTGGGCATGTAGGTCTGTATACCCTTTAAAAATGTCACCCCTCCATAAATTGATCTATGGCGCCATCAAGCGACTTTTTAAATGTACTTATCCCACTGACATGGGACAGCAGTGGGGTGCTGAAACATGTGTCCTGGGGGTGGTGATGGCCTTTAAAAGTATTTAAAACCTTTTTAAAAAATTGGTCCTGGTAACCCAGAATAAAACCAGGTGCCCGTTTGGACTTAGTGCAATTTCTGAGAAGAAAAACATAGTCATTTTTCTGAAGATTTTTTGAAAAGCTATATAATTCCCTCTTGCTGTATCTCATTGAGTTGGGCCCTTAGGATGGTGCTCTAAGGGTGGGTATGGAGGTCCATATGCCCTCTATAAGTATTTAAAACCGTTTTTCAAAAATTGTCCTGGTAACCCAGAATAAAACCAGGTGCCCGTTTGGACTTAGTGCAATTTCTGAGAAGAAAAACATAGTCATTTTTCTGAAGATTTTTTGAAAAGCTATATAATTCCCTCTTGCTGTATCTCATTGAGTTGGGCCCTTAGGATGGTGCTCTAAGGGTGGGTATGGAGGTCCATATACCCTCTATAAGTATTTAAAACCGTTTTTCAAAAATTGTCCTGGTAACCCAGAATAAAACCAGGTGCACGTTTGGACTTAGTCTCTGAAGCGAACTGAAAAGTTGGCACTTTGTAACTTTTTTGACCAAAATCTGAAATTTTCAAATAATGATTAAAAATACTTCCTGAGGGGCTAGAGGTCCCAAATTTTGGCTCATACCCTCTCTCGTGATGGGCAACAATTAGCCCCGGGTCAGAAAATTTCGCTTCCATAGGAACATATTTTTTCGGTAAACGGAACTTTTTTTCGCAAACTTAAAACTCGATTTTCTATTATAAATTGTTATGGAAAAACGGTTTAAATTAGATGGAAATGTTCGTCTACGTGTGCCCTTTCGTGCAAAAAAACCCCCATCCTGATTGGAGTTGTACTTTTCGATTTATTCAAGTTTAAAGTGTCCTACCGTGACATCGGGAATAGCCTTGAAACTGTGTGAGTGAGAGTTATTTTTACACACTCGTGGCCGTGTGGGGCAGACAGGTACCGGCGCGATTTGAGAAACCTGGTTTTTGACAACTGGAGAACCACATTCCGTCGGCGACCCATAGGTGGTTGCTACTCTGGCCGAATAGGGAGTGCTTTATGGACACTTTTGAGGGTTACAAGCCCCTCGGAACCATGGTAGTTCGGTCCTTATCCCTTCGGCGACCGATTGATGATTACTACTCATGCCGAATAGGGAGAGCTTTATGGACACTTTTGAGGGTTACAAGCCCCTCGGAACCATGGTAGTTCGGTCCTTATCCCTTCGGCGACCGATTGATGATTACTACTCTGGCCGAATAGGGAGTGATTTATGGACATTTTTGAGGGTTGCTTGTCCCTCATAACCATGGTTCCTTTGGTTCATATCCCTTCTGCGCCTGATTGGTCGTTACTACTCAGGCCGAATAGGGAGTGCTTTATGGACACTTTTGAGGGTTACAAGCCCCTCAGAACCGTGGGTACTTTGGACCATATCCCTCCGGCGCCCGATTGGTCCTAAGTATTGATCCGATTTTCCCAGCTTGGTGGTGGGAGGATATTGAGCTCTGTCCTGGACAGGTGGTCTATCCCAGCTATCACCTTGTGGGTTTGGGTCCTCCATGACCATGGTTCTTGTCCCATGAATGTGTCCGTCCCTAGCTTCCAACACGTTGCGTATCCATGGTTGTCCTCTGTTGTCGAGCCTGTTTTACATCTTCTGACCGATTTGCAATCTGTTTCCACCTGGGAGGGCCCCTGTCGGCCGGCCATTGGTCGGTGTTCAGACGGACGGTTCCTCCCGCCCCACGTGGAATTGCCTCTATCGGGGGAGCCCCTGTCGGAGACGGTTATCCCCGTCTTAATGTCAAGCTTCAGCCGCGCTCCGTTCGTGCGAGATCTAGCCGGCCCGTCTGTCTCAGTGGCCCTACATTGGTGGGGAGTGGACTACCCAGGTAGCGATGCCTGCGGATGACGTTCACCCATACCGTACCGGCGCCAGAAACACATGTATTTCTCAAACCCTGTCTTTTATCCACGTTGATGGCGTTCCGAATTAACCCTCCAGCTAAGACAAGATACCTGATTAAGCGGTGCCCCGGCACCTGTGGCTCCGGCCACGGGCAGTTCAGGGCCTCCCGCTGGGCGCACGGTGGATTGACCTAGGGCCTCCTCCCCTCACGGGATAGGAGTGGTCCCTGGCTGTTCTCCGCTTAGTGTGCCCGGGTACAACCTCTATGTTGTGAGTGGCTACCTGGTTGATCCTGCCAGTAGCATATGCTTGTCTCAAAGATTAAGCCATGCAAGTCTAAGTACACACGGCCGGTACAGTGAAACTGCGAATGGCTCATTAAATCAGTTATGGGTTCGATTCCGGAGAGGGATCCTGAGAAATGGCTACCACATCCAAGGAAGGCAGCAGGGGTGCAAATTACCCACTCCCGACACAAACCAAACTCTGCTGTGGGTCGGGTAGGGTAGGGGGCTCACGCCTCCCGCCTCTCCCTTCCCTCGGCGCGGGTGAACTGGTCCTAGCCCGGTTCCCCGCAGTTCCTTTTTGCCTGGGATGCGCCCGACTGGCTCCATCCCCTTTCCCCGTTAGGCACGGCTAGATGACGCACCGATGGGTGGGTGTGTAGGCCGCTACCGAGGGGGACTGGGGGTGTCCGGTGAACCGGGACTTCCCGAAATGGTCTCACATTTTTAAGCGGCTTGAGTATCACCCAGTATCCTCGCGCGGCACTGGGAACCCAGTCAACCGCTCTGCGCCCCGGCGCAGGCGGGGGTTTAATGTCTCCCCGGCCCCACCGGCGCTTCGGCGACGGCGGCAGAGGAGCACCCGGAGGCCCCCATAAAGTTAAACCTACCTGTCTTTGAACTATGACCTCTCGCTCTGGCGAAGGGCGGAGGAAAGGAGGGCAACCTCCCCAACTCCCAACCCTTGAAACACGGACCAAGGAGACTAACGCACGCGCAAGTCAGAGTGTTTTCTCCGACACACCCCGTGGCGCAATGAAAGTGAGGGCCGGCGCGCGCTGGCTGAGGTGGGATCCCGGCCCTACGGGGTTGGGCGCACCACCGGCCCGTCTCGCCCGCTCTGTCGGGGAGGTGGAGCGTGAGCGTGTGCGATAGGACCCGAAAGATGATGAACTATGCCTGGGCGGTCCTGACGTGCAAATCGGTTGTCCGATCACCGCGGTGAGCACGGAAGCTGGGCGGGAAACCCGAGAGAGGGGCCCAAGCCCTGGAAAGAGTTGCAGTTCCGGCGGCGTCCGGTGAGCTCTTGCTGGCCCTTGAAAATCCGTAAGAGAGGGTGTAAATCTCACGTCGGGCCGTACCCATATCCGCAGCAGGTCTCCAAGGGCAACATCCTCTGGCATGTTAGAACAATGCATGTTAAGGAAAGTTGATGAGTCAGATCCGTAACTTCGGGGTAAAGATTGGTTCTAAGGGCAGGGCTGGGTAGGTCGGGCTAGGGTGTGAAATGAGGCTGGGCTCGATTCATGCCGATCTCCCCAGAAAGATGCTCGTCGGCCCCAGTAACAAGGGGTAAGGGATCTCCGGCGGGTATGTAGCCTTCGAACCAAGCTTTTTTGGGACAGAAGGCGTCTTCCTCCACCTCCCCCGTTATTTCTAACTGGTTACCAGGTGCACAGAGAAGGGCCAGGAGGCAGAGTCCGGAGGCCCAGAGAGAGAGTGGGCAAGCAGACTAAAGAAGGTGGGTACCCGGGTGCAAAGTACCACCAGCACCTGGTAATCCTGGTGTGGACTTAGTCTCTGAGTGGTAAGCTGCAGGGTGACCAGGTGCACGAAGGCCGTTTTGGATCACCAGGTGCACGCGGTTCGTAACAGCGGGGCTATATGCTTTAGTGTCCGAGGAAGGGTGCTTAAGAGTGGGTGCCCTGGTTCGGATGGTGGTGGGTGCCCTGGTTCGGATGGTGGTGGGTGCCCTGGTTCGGATGGTGGTGGGTGCCCTGGTTCGCATGGTGGTGGGTGCCCTGGTTCGGATGGTGGTGGGTGCCCTGGTTCGGATGGTGGTGGGTGCCCTGGTTCGCATGGTGGTGGGTGCCCTGGTTCGCATGGTGGTGGGTGCCCTGGTTCGGATGGTGGTGGGTGCCCTGGTTCGGATGGTGGTGGGTGCCCTGGTTCGGATGGTGGTGGGTGCCCTGGTTCGGATGGTGGTGGGTGCCCTGGTTCGGATGGTGGTGGGTGCCCTGGTTCGGATGGTGGTGGGTGCCCTGGTTCGGATGGTGGTGGGTGCCCTGGTTCGGATGGTGTAAGAGCTTGTGGTGGGGGGTATCCCCCACTGGAGGTCATGCCCATAGAGAGGGGTGTTCCCCGGAGAGTGGGTGAAGGCTATCACTACCTGGTAACCCAAAATAATACCAGGCCCACAGCTGGACATAGTGCAATTTCTGAGAATTTTTGGACTTAGTCATTTTTCAAGAAAGCTCTGTCACTAACTTACATTGATGTTTAAAATGTCCAGTGGCGCCCTCTTGTGGAACATCCCGGGTGGGGGGTGTGTGAGAGGGGGGTATGGGACCGCCTATGGGGTGCTCCCTATCCGGGCATAGTAGTTTGAGGGAGTAAGCTCTACTCTCATGCCCGGAGAGATGGGTGTTCCCCGGATAGTGAGTGAAGGCCTAGAGGCCTGGAGGTCCGTAGTTCCACTGTCCTTAAGGGGGGCAGAGCAGTCAGCCTCTCTGGAGGTTGGCTGCTCTGTCCCCCTTTTTTTTTGGCCTAGTAACCCACAATTATACCAGGCCCACAGATCTGGCCAATGCCCAAACACACATAAAAACACTCATAAATCAGAAATGCTTTATCCCAGTGACATGGGGCTTCAGTATGTATCTCACATAGATAGATATGTTATGTGTGTACCATTTAAAAGTATTTAAAACCATTCTGAATGATTTTGACCTCAAAATAATACAATCACATGATTTGGCCTGGTAACTTAAAAACACATGAAAACCCTCATAAATCAGAAATGCTTTATCCCAGTGACATGGGGCTTCAGTATGTATCTCACATAGATAGATATGTTATGTGTGTACCATTTAAAAGTATTTAAAACCATTCTGAAGACTTTTGACCCCAAAATAACACAAGGCCCACAGCTGTGGCCAATGCCCAAACACACATAAAAACACTCATAAATCAGAAATGCTTTATCCCAGTGACATGGGGCTTCAGTATGTATCTCACATAGATAGATATGTTATGTGTGTACCATTTAAAAGTATTTAAAACCATTCTGAATGATTTTGACCTCAAAATAATACCATCACATGATTTGGCCTGGTAACCTAAAAACACATGAAAACCCTCATAAATCAGAAATGCTTTATCCCAGTGACATGGGGCTTCAGTATGTATCTCACATAGATAGATATGTTATGTGTGTACCATTTAAAAGTATTTAAAACCATTCTGAATGATTTTGACCTTATTTGAAAGCTCCATAAATTGATCTATGGCGCCATCAAGCGACTTTTTAAATGTACTTATCCCACTGACATGGGACAGCAGTGGGCTGCTGAAACAGGTGTCCTGGGGGTGGTGATGGCCTTTAAAAGTATTTAAAACCTTTTTAAAAAATGGTCCTGGTAACCCAGAATAAAACCAGGTGCCCGTTTGGACTTAGTGCAATTTCTGAGAAGAAAAACATAGTCATTTTTCTGAAGATTTTTTGAAAAGCTATATAATTCCCTCTTGCTGTATCTCATTGAGTTGGGCCATTAGGATGGTGCTCTAAGGGTGGGTATGGAGGTCCATATACCCTCTATAAGTATTTAAAACCGTTTTTCAAAAATTGTCCTGGTAACCCAGAATAAAACCAGGTGCACGTTTGGACTTAGTCTCTGAAGCGAACTGAAAAGTTGGCACTTTGTAACTTTTTTGACCAAAATCTGACATTTTCAAATAATGATTAAAAATACTTCCCGGGGGGCTAGAGGTCCCAGACTTCGGCTCATACCCTCTCTCGTGATGGGCAACAATTAGCCCCGGGTTAGAAAATGTCGCTTCTATAGGAACCTATTTTTTCGGTAAACGGAACTTTTTTTCGCAAACTTAAAACTCGATTTTCTATTATAAATTGTTATGGAAAAACGGTTTAAATTAGATGGAAATGTTCGTCTACGTGTGCCCTTTCGTGCAAAAAAACCCCCATCCTGATTGGAGTTGTACTTTTCGATTTATTCAAGTTTAAAGTGTCCTACCGTGACATCGGGAATAGCCTTGAAACTGTGTGAGTGAGAGTTATTTTTACACACTCGTGGCCGTGTGGGGCAGACAGGTACCGGCGCGATTTGAGAAACCTGGTTTTTGACAACTGGAGAACCACATTCCGTCGGCGACCCATAGGTGGTTGCTACTCTGGCCGAATAGGGAGTGCTTTATGGACACTTTTGAGGGTTACAAGCCCCTCGGAACCATGGTAGTTCGGTCCTTATCCCTTCGGCGACCGATTGATGATTACTACTCATGCCGAATAGGGAGAGCTTTATGGACACTTTTGAGGGTTACAAGCCCCTCGGAACCATGGTAGTTCGGTCCTTATCCCTTCGGCGACCGATTGATGATTACTACTCATGCCGAATAGGGAGAGCTTTATGGACACTTTTGAGGGTTACAAGCCCCTCGGAACCATGGTAGTTCGGTCCTTATCCCTTCGGCGACCCGATTGATGATTACTACTCATGCCGAATAGGGAGAGCTTTATGGACACTTTTGAGGGTTACAAGCCCCTCAGAACCGTGGGTACTTTGGACCATATCCCTTCCGCGCCTGCCCTAAGGATTTGGGCCGTCAAAGGGCATTAGGGCCTATGGGTTTGGGCCTTCAAGGGCAGTACACTAATCTCTGAATCCGTATCAGAGTGCCTCTTTTCAGGCATATTGACAAGTGTGTATAGCCCTGGAAGCCTATGAAAGTACCAGGGCATGGCTGTCTGGCCTTGGCATTATGCCCTAAGGATTTGGGCCGTCAAAGGGCATTAGGGCCTATGGGTTTGGGCCTTCAAGGGCAGTACACTAATCTCTGAATCCGTATCAGAGTGCCTCTTTTCAGGCATATTGACAAGTGTGTATAGCCCTGGAAGCCTATGAAAGTACCAGGGCATGGCTGTCTGGCCTTGGCATTATGCCCTAAGGATTTGGGCCGTCAAAGGGCATTTGGGCCGTCAAAGGGCATTAGGGCCGTCAAAGGGCATTAGGGCCTTGGGTCTTTAGGTTCCCAGGCTCTCGGTGGAAAAAAACGGTGTGATCCCCAGCGGGGCTCGAACACCGATCGTCAGATCATAAGCCACAGCCGCTACCCCCATGGCCAACTGGGCTTTGACGAACAAAGAGGCCCTGGAAGCCTATGAAAGTACCAGGGCATGGCTGTCTGGCCTTGGCATTATGCCCTAAGGATTTGGGCCGTCAAAGGGCATTAGGGCCTATGGGTTTGGGCCTTCAAGGGCAGTACACTAATCTCTGAATCCGTATCAGAGTGCCTCTTTTCAGGCATATTGACAAGTGTGTATAGCCCTGGAAGCCTATGAAAGTACCAGGGCATGGCTGTCTGGCCTTGGCATTATGCCCTAAGGATTTGGGCCGTCAAAGGGCATTTGGGCCGTCAAAGGGCATTAGGGCCGTCAAAGGGCATTAGGTTCCCAGGCTCTCGGTGGAAAAAAACGGTGTGATCCCCAGCGGGGCTCGAACACCGATCGTCAGATCGTAAGCCACAGCCGCTACCCCCATGGCCAACTGGGCTTTGACGAACAAAGAGGCAACGAGGTGATCTTTATGGTCAAATTTCCAATCAGTCCAATTGGTCTGATATTGGCCCACACCTGGGGCTCATTAAGCCCTAGTTAGGGTTAGGTCGTTGTTTGGTGGAGCAAACAAAGAGACATACACGCACGCAGGAGAGAGAAGCTATGAACAGTAGACTAAAACGGGATTGTGGGCTTTGTTCCAAGCGGAATATCGTGCGGATAGACCGACATTTCAAGTCTGTCCATGCACTTAAGCCTGCTACTACAGAATGGAAGCGTGCTATGCAATCTAGCCGGCGTTCAACTGAGAGACAGCAGCCCGAATCATGGCAGTGTATGCAGCCTAACAACGGTGTTGCACCGCAGCTGGAGCCCTGGGAGAACCCTGGGTATTTCCAGTGTGTTGAAAGTGAGTTGTCCGTGGAGCAGCAGCTGGTAGACAAGGGTGAGCAGTCCGCGGTGGTGGATCAGCAGCTGTGGGACGAGAGTGAGCAGGCGGCGGCGACTGCGCCGGTGCAGTCAACCAGTCAGATCGGTGGTGAACCATGCTCGGAACCGAGGGAGCAAGGCTGCGTCATGGTGACTTCCACGGAGAGCGAGAGTGATGAAGGCGGCGGTGTGTCCTCCAGAATTGAAGGTTGGAGGAATGGAATTTTGACTGAATATGAACACTTTGCTATTGGTAAAAACCCTTCAGTTAAACGAATTGACAATAGTCGCACCAGTCTATCCAGAGTACGACAATTCCTCCGCTATATGTCAGAGGGCAAGGCCGATGAAGGACTGTGTTCTCTGGATAACTACAGACGTGTGTATGAGTGGTATGGTGAATGTGAAGACCGTTGTTTGGCACCATCCACGTTAAAAATGTACCGAGCTGATGTTCGAAGTTTCCTGAATTATCTTATTCAGTTCCGGCCAAAAGGTCTGCAGGCTAAAGCCAGTGGAATTCGAAAGTTGTTACTCTGCTTGGCAAAGATGGACAGGGATTCGCGGCAGAGCCAGGCAACACACAGGGCAAAATTCCGCAAACGGTGCAGGGACGAGGTGCTCAGCGCTGCGGAGTTAAGCCGCTTTGTTGAGCTAAGTAATCAAGCTATTCCTTCGGTTCTCAGTAGGCTGGAGGTCCGAGCCACCTGCGCTGATAGACGTAGGTTTGCGGCTCTCATGTCCAGCCGGTTGGCCATCTTTAATGGCACTCGACGATCCCCAGTCACCACCTTCAGTGAGAGGGAATTTACTGAAGTAACCCCGGAAAGTGGGGGTTATCAGATGTGCATTTCAAGCCACAAAACGAACTATAGCTTCGGTGAGTGCAGAGTTGTTCTATCTGAGCAGGAATACACTTGGCTTAAACGATTCCATCAGATCAGGCCTAATCTGAGTGGAATCACCTCAGACACAACACTCTTCTTTTTCACGTCCTGCGGTCAACCGTACGGCAATCTCTGTGAGTATGTGGGCCAGATATTTGCAGAGTTTGGCATTGGAAGTAAAGTCACCTTCGGTACAATTCGACGAAGCGTTGCTACATTGAACTTTAATCAAGGCTCGGTTACAGACCGGGGAACTGTGGCTGACCATATGTGTCATTCTCTGGAAACGCAGGCACGGTACTACCGGTACCATGATTTGCCTCGTAACGCCAGCCGAGCGCGGTCACTAATTGAGGGACAAATCAACCCATGATTCACTGATAAATAAAGAACATTTATTTGAAATTCACCCATGTCTTTGTGTGTCATTTGGTCACGGTTGAGAATGTATGGAGGCCTGAGGGTCTGAAATACCAGGGTGTTATGGGGTACCAGGTGCACTGAGCTGAAGAGACAGGCCGAGATAGAGGGCAGGCAGGTGGGCAGGCAGGGTAGAGAGAGTAAGCCTTGGTAACCAGTTCAATCACCAGGTACACATGCTGGACTTAGTGCAATGAGAGAGAAGTATGACTCTGTCATTGAATTGTATTGGGTTACCAGGTGACCTTGGTGGGGGGTGTGGGTCCCCCCTATGGGGTCTCCCTAACCCCCCTATGGTGGTCTCAGAGTGGGCATGTAGGTCTGTATACCCTTTAAAAATGTCACCCCTCCATAAATTGATCTATGGCGCCATCAAGCGACTTTTTAAATGTACTTATCCCACTGACATGGGACAGCAGTGGGGTGCTGAAACATGTGTCCTGGGGGTGGTGATGGCCTTTAAAAGTATTTAAAACCTTTTTAAAAAATTGGTCCTGGTAACCCAGAATAAAACCAGGTGCCCGTTTGGACTTAGTGCAATTTCTGAGAAGAAAAACATAGTCATTTTTCTGAAGATTTTTTGAAAAGCTATATAATTCCCTCTTGCTGTATCTCATTGAGTTGGGCCCTTAGGATGGTGCTCTAAGGGTGGGTATGGAGGTCCATATGCCCTCTATAAGTATTTAAAACCGTTTTTCAAAAATTGTCCTGGTAACCCAGAATAAAACCAGGTGCCCGTTTGGACTTAGTGCAATTTCTGAGAAGAAAAACATAGTCATTTTTCTGAAGATTTTTTGAAAAGCTATATAATTCCCTCTTGCTGTATCTCATTGAGTTGGGCCCTTAGGATGGTGCTCTAAGGGTGGGTATGGAGGTCCATATACCCTCTATAAGTATTTAAAACCGTTTTTCAAAAATTGTCCTGGTAACCCAGAATAAAACCAGGTGCACGTTTGGACTTAGTCTCTGAAGCGAACTGAAAAGTTGGCACTTTGTAACTTTTTTGACCAAAATCTGAAATTTTCAAATAATGATTAAAAATACTTCCTGAGGGGCTAGAGGTCCCAAATTTTGGCTCATACCCTCTCTCGTGATGGGCAACAATTAGCCCCGGGTCAGAAAATTTCGCTTCCATAGGAACATATTTTTTCGGTAAACGGAACTTTTTTTCGCAAACTTAAAACTCGATTTTCTATTATAAATTGTTATGGAAAAACGGTTTAAATTAGATGGAAATGTTCGTCTACGTGTGCCCTTTCGTGCAAAAAAACCCCCATCCTGATTGGAGTTGTACTTTTCGATTTATTCAAGTTTAAAGTGTCCTACCGTGACATCGGGAATAGCCTTGAAACTGTGTGAGTGAGAGTTATTTTTACACACTCGTGGCCGTGTGGGGCAGACAGGTACCGGCGCGATTTGAGAAACCTGGTTTTTGACAACTGGAGAACCACATTCCGTCGGCGACCCATAGGTGGTTGCTACTCTGGCCGAATAGGGAGTGCTTTATGGACACTTTTGAGGGTTACAAGCCCCTCGGAACCATGGTAGTTCGGTCCTTATCCCTTCGGCGACCGATTGATGATTACTACTCATGCCGAATAGGGAGAGCTTTATGGACACTTTTGAGGGTTACAAGCCCCTCGGAACCATGGTAGTTCGGTCCTTATCCCTTCGGCGACCGATTGATGATTACTACTCTGGCCGAATAGGGAGTGATTTATGGACATTTTTGAGGGTTGCTTGTCCCTCATAACCATGGTTCCTTTGGTTCATATCCCTTCTGCGCCTGATTGGTCGTTACTACTCAGGCCGAATAGGGAGTGCTTTATGGACACTTTTGAGGGTTACAAGCCCCTCAGAACCGTGGGTACTTTGGACCATATCCCTCCGGCGCCCGATTGGTCCTAAGTATTGATCCGATTTTCCCAGCTTGGTGGTGGGAGGATATTGAGCTCTGTCCTGGACAGGTGGTCTATCCCAGCTATCACCTTGTGGGTTTGGGTCCTCCATGACCATGGTTCTTGTCCCATGAATGTGTCCGTCCCTAGCTTCCAACACGTTGCGTATCCATGGTTGTCCTCTGTTGTCGAGCCTGTTTTACATCTTCTGACCGATTTGCAATCTGTTTCCACCTGGGAGGGCCCCTGTCGGCCGGCCATTGGTCGGTGTTCAGACGGACGGTTCCTCCCGCCCCACGTGGAATTGCCTCTATCGGGGGAGCCCCTGTCGGAGACGGTTATCCCCGTCTTAATGTCAAGCTTCAGCCGCGCTCCGTTCGTGCGAGATCTAGCCGGCCCGTCTGTCTCAGTGGCCCTACATTGGTGGGGAGTGGACTACCCAGGTAGCGATGCCTGCGGATGACGTTCACCCATACCGTACCGGCGCCAGAAACACATGTATTTCTCAAACCCTGTCTTTTATCCACGTTGATGGCGTTCCGAATTAACCCTCCAGCTAAGACAAGATACCTGATTAAGCGGTGCCCCGGCACCTGTGGCTCCGGCCACGGGCAGTTCAGGGCCTCCCGCTGGGCGCACGGTGGATTGACCTAGGGCCTCCTCCCCTCACGGGATAGGAGTGGTCCCTGGCTGTTCTCCGCTTAGTGTGCCCGGGTACAACCTCTATGTTGTGAGTGGCTACCTGGTTGATCCTGCCAGTAGCATATGCTTGTCTCAAAGATTAAGCCATGCAAGTCTAAGTACACACGGCCGGTACAGTGAAACTGCGAATGGCTCATTAAATCAGTTATGGGTTCGATTCCGGAGAGGGATCCTGAGAAATGGCTACCACATCCAAGGAAGGCAGCAGGGGTGCAAATTACCCACTCCCGACACAAACCAAACTCTGCTGTGGGTCGGGTAGGGTAGGGGGCTCACGCCTCCCGCCTCTCCCTTCCCTCGGCGCGGGTGAACTGGTCCTAGCCCGGTTCCCCGCAGTTCCTTTTTGCCTGGGATGCGCCCGACTGGCTCCATCCCCTTTCCCCGTTAGGCACGGCTAGATGACGCACCGATGGGTGGGTGTGTAGGCCGCTACCGAGGGGGACTGGGGGTGTCCGGTGAACCGGGACTTCCCGAAATGGTCTCACATTTTTAAGCGGCTTGAGTATCACCCAGTATCCTCGCGCGGCACTGGGAACCCAGTCAACCGCTCTGCGCCCCGGCGCAGGCGGGGGTTTAATGTCTCCCCGGCCCCACCGGCGCTTCGGCGACGGCGGCAGAGGAGCACCCGGAGGCCCCCATAAAGTTAAACCTACCTGTCTTTGAACTATGACCTCTCGCTCTGGCGAAGGGCGGAGGAAAGGAGGGCAACCTCCCCAACTCCCAACCCTTGAAACACGGACCAAGGAGACTAACGCACGCGCAAGTCAGAGTGTTTTCTCCGACACACCCCGTGGCGCAATGAAAGTGAGGGCCGGCGCGCGCTGGCTGAGGTGGGATCCCGGCCCTACGGGGTTGGGCGCACCACCGGCCCGTCTCGCCCGCTCTGTCGGGGAGGTGGAGCGTGAGCGTGTGCGATAGGACCCGAAAGATGATGAACTATGCCTGGGCGGTCCTGACGTGCAAATCGGTTGTCCGATCACCGCGGTGAGCACGGAAGCTGGGCGGGAAACCCGAGAGAGGGGCCCAAGCCCTGGAAAGAGTTGCAGTTCCGGCGGCGTCCGGTGAGCTCTTGCTGGCCCTTGAAAATCCGTAAGAGAGGGTGTAAATCTCACGTCGGGCCGTACCCATATCCGCAGCAGGTCTCCAAGGGCAACATCCTCTGGCATGTTAGAACAATGCATGTTAAGGAAAGTTGATGAGTCAGATCCGTAACTTCGGGGTAAAGATTGGTTCTAAGGGCAGGGCTGGGTAGGTCGGGCTAGGGTGTGAAATGAGGCTGGGCTCGATTCATGCCGATCTCCCCAGAAAGATGCTCGTCGGCCCCAGTAACAAGGGGTAAGGGATCTCCGGCGGGTATGTAGCCTTCGAACCAAGCTTTTTTGGGACAGAAGGCGTCTTCCTCCACCTCCCCCGTTATTTCTAACTGGTTACCAGGTGCACAGAGAAGGGCCAGGAGGCAGAGTCCGGAGGCCCAGAGAGAGAGTGGGCAAGCAGACTAAAGAAGGTGGGTACCCGGGTGCAAAGTACCACCAGCACCTGGTAATCCTGGTGTGGACTTAGTCTCTGAGTGGTAAGCTGCAGGGTGACCAGGTGCACGAAGGCCGTTTTGGATCACCAGGTGCACGCGGTTCGTAACAGCGGGGCTATATGCTTTAGTGTCCGAGGAAGGGTGCTTAAGAGTGGGTGCCCTGGTTCGGATGGTGGTGGGTGCCCTGGTTCGGATGGTGGTGGGTGCCCTGGTTCGGATGGTGGTGGGTGCCCTGGTTCGCATGGTGGTGGGTGCCCTGGTTCGGATGGTGGTGGGTGCCCTGGTTCGGATGGTGGTGGGTGCCCTGGTTCGCATGGTGGTGGGTGCCCTGGTTCGCATGGTGGTGGGTGCCCTGGTTCGGATGGTGGTGGGTGCCCTGGTTCGGATGGTGGTGGGTGCCCTGGTTCGGATGGTGGTGGGTGCCCTGGTTCGGATGGTGGTGGGTGCCCTGGTTCGGATGGTGGTGGGTGCCCTGGTTCGGATGGTGGTGGGTGCCCTGGTTCGGATGGTGGTGGGTGCCCTGGTTCGGATGGTGGTGGGTGCCCTGGTTCGGATGGTGTAAGAGCTTGTGGTGGGGGGTATCCCCCACTGGAGGTCATGCCCATAGAGAGGGGTGTTCCCCGGAGAGTGGGTGAAGGCTATCACTACCTGGTAACCCAAAATAATACCAGGCCCACAGCTGGACATAGTGCAATTTCTGAGAATTTTTGGACTTAGTCATTTTTCAAGAAAGCTCTGTCACTAACTTACATTGATGTTTAAAATGTCCAGTGGCGCCCTCTTGTGGAACATCCCGGGTGGGGGGTGTGTGAGAGGGGGGTATGGGACCGCCTATGGGGTGCTCCCTATCCGGGCATAGTAGTTTGAGGGAGTAAGCTCTACTCTCATGCCCGGAGAGATGGGTGTTCCCCGGATAGTGAGTGAAGGCCTAGAGGCCTGGAGGTCCGTAGTTCCACTGTCCTTAAGGGGGGCAGAGCAGTCAGCCTCTCTGGAGGTTGGCTGCTCTGTCCCCCTTTTTTTTTGGCCTAGTAACCCACAATTATACCAGGCCCACAGATCTGGCCAATGCCCAAACACACATAAAAACACTCATAAATCAGAAATGCTTTATCCCAGTGACATGGGGCTTCAGTATGTATCTCACATAGATAGATATGTTATGTGTGTACCATTTAAAAGTATTTAAAACCATTCTGAATGATTTTGACCTCAAAATAATACAATCACATGATTTGGCCTGGTAACTTAAAAACACATGAAAACCCTCATAAATCAGAAATGCTTTATCCCAGTGACATGGGGCTTCAGTATGTATCTCACATAGATAGATATGTTATGTGTGTACCATTTAAAAGTATTTAAAACCATTCTGAAGACTTTTGACCCCAAAATAACACAAGGCCCACAGCTGTGGCCAATGCCCAAACACACATAAAAACACTCATAAATCAGAAATGCTTTATCCCAGTGACATGGGGCTTCAGTATGTATCTCACATAGATAGATATGTTATGTGTGTACCATTTAAAAGTATTTAAAACCATTCTGAATGATTTTGACCTCAAAATAATACCATCACATGATTTGGCCTGGTAACCTAAAAACACATGAAAACCCTCATAAATCAGAAATGCTTTATCCCAGTGACATGGGGCTTCAGTATGTATCTCACATAGATAGATATGTTATGTGTGTACCATTTAAAAGTATTTAAAACCATTCTGAATGATTTTGACCTTATTTGAAAGCTCCATAAATTGATCTATGGCGCCATCAAGCGACTTTTTAAATGTACTTATCCCACTGACATGGGACAGCAGTGGGCTGCTGAAACAGGTGTCCTGGGGGTGGTGATGGCCTTTAAAAGTATTTAAAACCTTTTTAAAAAATGGTCCTGGTAACCCAGAATAAAACCAGGTGCCCGTTTGGACTTAGTGCAATTTCTGAGAAGAAAAACATAGTCATTTTTCTGAAGATTTTTTGAAAAGCTATATAATTCCCTCTTGCTGTATCTCATTGAGTTGGGCCATTAGGATGGTGCTCTAAGGGTGGGTATGGAGGTCCATATACCCTCTATAAGTATTTAAAACCGTTTTTCAAAAATTGTCCTGGTAACCCAGAATAAAACCAGGTGCACGTTTGGACTTAGTCTCTGAAGCGAACTGAAAAGTTGGCACTTTGTAACTTTTTTGACCAAAATCTGACATTTTCAAATAATGATTAAAAATACTTCCCGGGGGGCTAGAGGTCCCAGACTTCGGCTCATACCCTCTCTCGTGATGGGCAACAATTAGCCCCGGGTTAGAAAATGTCGCTTCTATAGGAACCTATTTTTTCGGTAAACGGAACTTTTTTTCGCAAACTTAAAACTCGATTTTCTATTATAAATTGTTATGGAAAAACGGTTTAAATTAGATGGAAATGTTCGTCTACGTGTGCCCTTTCGTGCAAAAAAACCCCCATCCTGATTGGAGTTGTACTTTTCGATTTATTCAAGTTTAAAGTGTCCTACCGTGACATCGGGAATAGCCTTGAAACTGTGTGAGTGAGAGTTATTTTTACACACTCGTGGCCGTGTGGGGCAGACAGGTACCGGCGCGATTTGAGAAACCTGGTTTTTGACAACTGGAGAACCACATTCCGTCGGCGACCCATAGGTGGTTGCTACTCTGGCCGAATAGGGAGTGCTTTATGGACACTTTTGAGGGTTACAAGCCCCTCGGAACCATGGTAGTTCGGTCCTTATCCCTTCGGCGACCGATTGATGATTACTACTCATGCCGAATAGGGAGAGCTTTATGGACACTTTTGAGGGTTACAAGCCCCTCGGAACCATGGTAGTTCGGTCCTTATCCCTTCGGCGACCGATTGATGATTACTACTCATGCCGAATAGGGAGAGCTTTATGGACACTTTTGAGGGTTACAAGCCCCTCGGAACCATGGTAGTTCGGTCCTTATCCCTTCGGCGACCCGATTGATGATTACTACTCATGCCGAATAGGGAGAGCTTTATGGACACTTTTGAGGGTTACAAGCCCCTCAGAACCGTGGGTACTTTGGACCATATCCCTTCCGCGCCTGCCCTAAGGATTTGGGCCGTCAAAGGGCATTAGGGCCTATGGGTTTGGGCCTTCAAGGGCAGTACACTAATCTCTGAATCCGTATCAGAGTGCCTCTTTTCAGGCATATTGACAAGTGTGTATAGCCCTGGAAGCCTATGAAAGTACCAGGGCATGGCTGTCTGGCCTTGGCATTATGCCCTAAGGATTTGGGCCGTCAAAGGGCATTAGGGCCTATGGGTTTGGGCCTTCAAGGGCAGTACACTAATCTCTGAATCCGTATCAGAGTGCCTCTTTTCAGGCATATTGACAAGTGTGTATAGCCCTGGAAGCCTATGAAAGTACCAGGGCATGGCTGTCTGGCCTTGGCATTATGCCCTAAGGATTTGGGCCGTCAAAGGGCATTTGGGCCGTCAAAGGGCATTAGGGCCGTCAAAGGGCATTAGGGCCTTGGGTCTTTAGGTTCCCAGGCTCTCGGTGGAAAAAAACGGTGTGATCCCCAGCGGGGCTCGAACACCGATCGTCAGATCATAAGCCACAGCCGCTACCCCCATGGCCAACTGGGCTTTGACGAACAAAGAGGCCCTGGAAGCCTATGAAAGTACCAGGGCATGGCTGTCTGGCCTTGGCATTATGCCCTAAGGATTTGGGCCGTCAAAGGGCATTAGGGCCTATGGGTTTGGGCCTTCAAGGGCAGTACACTAATCTCTGAATCCGTATCAGAGTGCCTCTTTTCAGGCATATTGACAAGTGTGTATAGCCCTGGAAGCCTATGAAAGTACCAGGGCATGGCTGTCTGGCCTTGGCATTATGCCCTAAGGATTTGGGCCGTCAAAGGGCATTTGGGCCGTCAAAGGGCATTAGGGCCGTCAAAGGGCATTAGGTTCCCAGGCTCTCGGTGGAAAAAAACGGTGTGATCCCCAGCGGGGCTCGAACACCGATCGTCAGATCGTAAGCCACAGCCGCTACCCCCATGGCCAACTGGGCTTTGACGAACAAAGAGGCAACGAGGTGATCTTTATGGTCAAATTTCCAATCAGTCCAATTGGTCTGATATTGGCCCACACCTGGGGCTCATTAAGCCCTAGTTAGGGTTAGGTCGTTGTTTGGTGGAGCAAACAAAGAGACATACACGCACGCAGGAGAGAGAAGCTATGAACAGTAGACTAAAACGGGATTGTGGGCTTTGTTCCAAGCGGAATATCGTGCGGATAGACCGACATTTCAAGTCTGTCCATGCACTTAAGCCTGCTACTACAGAATGGAAGCGTGCTATGCAATCTAGCCGGCGTTCAACTGAGAGACAGCAGCCCGAATCATGGCAGTGTATGCAGCCTAACAACGGTGTTGCACCGCAGCTGGAGCCCTGGGAGAACCCTGGGTATTTCCAGTGTGTTGAAAGTGAGTTGTCCGTGGAGCAGCAGCTGGTAGACAAGGGTGAGCAGTCCGCGGTGGTGGATCAGCAGCTGTGGGACGAGAGTGAGCAGGCGGCGGCGACTGCGCCGGTGCAGTCAACCAGTCAGATCGGTGGTGAACCATGCTCGGAACCGAGGGAGCAAGGCTGCGTCATGGTGACTTCCACGGAGAGCGAGAGTGATGAAGGCGGCGGTGTGTCCTCCAGAATTGAAGGTTGGAGGAATGGAATTTTGACTGAATATGAACACTTTGCTATTGGTAAAAACCCTTCAGTTAAACGAATTGACAATAGTCGCACCAGTCTATCCAGAGTACGACAATTCCTCCGCTATATGTCAGAGGGCAAGGCCGATGAAGGACTGTGTTCTCTGGATAACTACAGACGTGTGTATGAGTGGTATGGTGAATGTGAAGACCGTTGTTTGGCACCATCCACGTTAAAAATGTACCGAGCTGATGTTCGAAGTTTCCTGAATTATCTTATTCAGTTCCGGCCAAAAGGTCTGCAGGCTAAAGCCAGTGGAATTCGAAAGTTGTTACTCTGCTTGGCAAAGATGGACAGGGATTCGCGGCAGAGCCAGGCAACACACAGGGCAAAATTCCGCAAACGGTGCAGGGACGAGGTGCTCAGCGCTGCGGAGTTAAGCCGCTTTGTTGAGCTAAGTAATCAAGCTATTCCTTCGGTTCTCAGTAGGCTGGAGGTCCGAGCCACCTGCGCTGATAGACGTAGGTTTGCGGCTCTCATGTCCAGCCGGTTGGCCATCTTTAATGGCACTCGACGATCCCCAGTCACCACCTTCAGTGAGAGGGAATTTACTGAAGTAACCCCGGAAAGTGGGGGTTATCAGATGTGCATTTCAAGCCACAAAACGAACTATAGCTTCGGTGAGTGCAGAGTTGTTCTATCTGAGCAGGAATACACTTGGCTTAAACGATTCCATCAGATCAGGCCTAATCTGAGTGGAATCACCTCAGACACAACACTCTTCTTTTTCACGTCCTGCGGTCAACCGTACGGCAATCTCTGTGAGTATGTGGGCCAGATATTTGCAGAGTTTGGCATTGGAAGTAAAGTCACCTTCGGTACAATTCGACGAAGCGTTGCTACATTGAACTTTAATCAAGGCTCGGTTACAGACCGGGGAACTGTGGCTGACCATATGTGTCATTCTCTGGAAACGCAGGCACGGTACTACCGGTACCATGATTTGCCTCGTAACGCCAGCCGAGCGCGGTCACTAATTGAGGGACAAATCAACCCATGATTCACTGATAAATAAAGAACATTTATTTGAAATTCACCCATGTCTTTGTGTGTCATTTGGTCACGGTTGAGAATGTATGGAGGCCTGAGGGTCTGAAATACCAGGGTGTTATGGGGTACCAGGTGCACTGAGCTGAAGAGACAGGCCGAGATAGAGGGCAGGCAGGTGGGCAGGCAGGGTAGAGAGAGTAAGCCTTGGTAACCAGTTCAATCACCAGGTACACATGCTGGACTTAGTGCAATGAGAGAGAAGTATGACTCTGTCATTGAATTGTATTGGGTTACCAGGTGACCTTGGTGGGGGGTGTGGGTCCCCCCTATGGGGTCTCCCTAACCCCCCTATGGTGGTCTCAGAGTGGGCATGTAGGTCTGTATACCCTTTAAAAATGTCACCCCTCCATAAATTGATCTATGGCGCCATCAAGCGACTTTTTAAATGTACTTATCCCACTGACATGGGACAGCAGTGGGGTGCTGAAACATGTGTCCTGGGGGTGGTGATGGCCTTTAAAAGTATTTAAAACCTTTTTAAAAAATTGGTCCTGGTAACCCAGAATAAAACCAGGTGCCCGTTTGGACTTAGTGCAATTTCTGAGAAGAAAAACATAGTCATTTTTCTGAAGATTTTTTGAAAAGCTATATAATTCCCTCTTGCTGTATCTCATTGAGTTGGGCCCTTAGGATGGTGCTCTAAGGGTGGGTATGGAGGTCCATATGCCCTCTATAAGTATTTAAAACCGTTTTTCAAAAATTGTCCTGGTAACCCAGAATAAAACCAGGTGCCCGTTTGGACTTAGTGCAATTTCTGAGAAGAAAAACATAGTCATTTTTCTGAAGATTTTTTGAAAAGCTATATAATTCCCTCTTGCTGTATCTCATTGAGTTGGGCCCTTAGGATGGTGCTCTAAGGGTGGGTATGGAGGTCCATATACCCTCTATAAGTATTTAAAACCGTTTTTCAAAAATTGTCCTGGTAACCCAGAATAAAACCAGGTGCACGTTTGGACTTAGTCTCTGAAGCGAACTGAAAAGTTGGCACTTTGTAACTTTTTTGACCAAAATCTGAAATTTTCAAATAATGATTAAAAATACTTCCTGAGGGGCTAGAGGTCCCAAATTTTGGCTCATACCCTCTCTCGTGATGGGCAACAATTAGCCCCGGGTCAGAAAATTTCGCTTCCATAGGAACATATTTTTTCGGTAAACGGAACTTTTTTTCGCAAACTTAAAACTCGATTTTCTATTATAAATTGTTATGGAAAAACGGTTTAAATTAGATGGAAATGTTCGTCTACGTGTGCCCTTTCGTGCAAAAAAACCCCCATCCTGATTGGAGTTGTACTTTTCGATTTATTCAAGTTTAAAGTGTCCTACCGTGACATCGGGAATAGCCTTGAAACTGTGTGAGTGAGAGTTATTTTTACACACTCGTGGCCGTGTGGGGCAGACAGGTACCGGCGCGATTTGAGAAACCTGGTTTTTGACAACTGGAGAACCACATTCCGTCGGCGACCCATAGGTGGTTGCTACTCTGGCCGAATAGGGAGTGCTTTATGGACACTTTTGAGGGTTACAAGCCCCTCGGAACCATGGTAGTTCGGTCCTTATCCCTTCGGCGACCGATTGATGATTACTACTCATGCCGAATAGGGAGAGCTTTATGGACACTTTTGAGGGTTACAAGCCCCTCGGAACCATGGTAGTTCGGTCCTTATCCCTTCGGCGACCGATTGATGATTACTACTCTGGCCGAATAGGGAGTGATTTATGGACATTTTTGAGGGTTGCTTGTCCCTCATAACCATGGTTCCTTTGGTTCATATCCCTTCTGCGCCTGATTGGTCGTTACTACTCAGGCCGAATAGGGAGTGCTTTATGGACACTTTTGAGGGTTACAAGCCCCTCAGAACCGTGGGTACTTTGGACCATATCCCTCCGGCGCCCGATTGGTCCTAAGTATTGATCCGATTTTCCCAGCTTGGTGGTGGGAGGATATTGAGCTCTGTCCTGGACAGGTGGTCTATCCCAGCTATCACCTTGTGGGTTTGGGTCCTCCATGACCATGGTTCTTGTCCCATGAATGTGTCCGTCCCTAGCTTCCAACACGTTGCGTATCCATGGTTGTCCTCTGTTGTCGAGCCTGTTTTACATCTTCTGACCGATTTGCAATCTGTTTCCACCTGGGAGGGCCCCTGTCGGCCGGCCATTGGTCGGTGTTCAGACGGACGGTTCCTCCCGCCCCACGTGGAATTGCCTCTATCGGGGGAGCCCCTGTCGGAGACGGTTATCCCCGTCTTAATGTCAAGCTTCAGCCGCGCTCCGTTCGTGCGAGATCTAGCCGGCCCGTCTGTCTCAGTGGCCCTACATTGGTGGGGAGTGGACTACCCAGGTAGCGATGCCTGCGGATGACGTTCACCCATACCGTACCGGCGCCAGAAACACATGTATTTCTCAAACCCTGTCTTTTATCCACGTTGATGGCGTTCCGAATTAACCCTCCAGCTAAGACAAGATACCTGATTAAGCGGTGCCCCGGCACCTGTGGCTCCGGCCACGGGCAGTTCAGGGCCTCCCGCTGGGCGCACGGTGGATTGACCTAGGGCCTCCTCCCCTCACGGGATAGGAGTGGTCCCTGGCTGTTCTCCGCTTAGTGTGCCCGGGTACAACCTCTATGTTGTGAGTGGCTACCTGGTTGATCCTGCCAGTAGCATATGCTTGTCTCAAAGATTAAGCCATGCAAGTCTAAGTACACACGGCCGGTACAGTGAAACTGCGAATGGCTCATTAAATCAGTTATGGGTTCGATTCCGGAGAGGGATCCTGAGAAATGGCTACCACATCCAAGGAAGGCAGCAGGGGTGCAAATTACCCACTCCCGACACAAACCAAACTCTGCTGTGGGTCGGGTAGGGTAGGGGGCTCACGCCTCCCGCCTCTCCCTTCCCTCGGCGCGGGTGAACTGGTCCTAGCCCGGTTCCCCGCAGTTCCTTTTTGCCTGGGATGCGCCCGACTGGCTCCATCCCCTTTCCCCGTTAGGCACGGCTAGATGACGCACCGATGGGTGGGTGTGTAGGCCGCTACCGAGGGGGACTGGGGGTGTCCGGTGAACCGGGACTTCCCGAAATGGTCTCACATTTTTAAGCGGCTTGAGTATCACCCAGTATCCTCGCGCGGCACTGGGAACCCAGTCAACCGCTCTGCGCCCCGGCGCAGGCGGGGGTTTAATGTCTCCCCGGCCCCACCGGCGCTTCGGCGACGGCGGCAGAGGAGCACCCGGAGGCCCCCATAAAGTTAAACCTACCTGTCTTTGAACTATGACCTCTCGCTCTGGCGAAGGGCGGAGGAAAGGAGGGCAACCTCCCCAACTCCCAACCCTTGAAACACGGACCAAGGAGACTAACGCACGCGCAAGTCAGAGTGTTTTCTCCGACACACCCCGTGGCGCAATGAAAGTGAGGGCCGGCGCGCGCTGGCTGAGGTGGGATCCCGGCCCTACGGGGTTGGGCGCACCACCGGCCCGTCTCGCCCGCTCTGTCGGGGAGGTGGAGCGTGAGCGTGTGCGATAGGACCCGAAAGATGATGAACTATGCCTGGGCGGTCCTGACGTGCAAATCGGTTGTCCGATCACCGCGGTGAGCACGGAAGCTGGGCGGGAAACCCGAGAGAGGGGCCCAAGCCCTGGAAAGAGTTGCAGTTCCGGCGGCGTCCGGTGAGCTCTTGCTGGCCCTTGAAAATCCGTAAGAGAGGGTGTAAATCTCACGTCGGGCCGTACCCATATCCGCAGCAGGTCTCCAAGGGCAACATCCTCTGGCATGTTAGAACAATGCATGTTAAGGAAAGTTGATGAGTCAGATCCGTAACTTCGGGGTAAAGATTGGTTCTAAGGGCAGGGCTGGGTAGGTCGGGCTAGGGTGTGAAATGAGGCTGGGCTCGATTCATGCCGATCTCCCCAGAAAGATGCTCGTCGGCCCCAGTAACAAGGGGTAAGGGATCTCCGGCGGGTATGTAGCCTTCGAACCAAGCTTTTTTGGGACAGAAGGCGTCTTCCTCCACCTCCCCCGTTATTTCTAACTGGTTACCAGGTGCACAGAGAAGGGCCAGGAGGCAGAGTCCGGAGGCCCAGAGAGAGAGTGGGCAAGCAGACTAAAGAAGGTGGGTACCCGGGTGCAAAGTACCACCAGCACCTGGTAATCCTGGTGTGGACTTAGTCTCTGAGTGGTAAGCTGCAGGGTGACCAGGTGCACGAAGGCCGTTTTGGATCACCAGGTGCACGCGGTTCGTAACAGCGGGGCTATATGCTTTAGTGTCCGAGGAAGGGTGCTTAAGAGTGGGTGCCCTGGTTCGGATGGTGGTGGGTGCCCTGGTTCGGATGGTGGTGGGTGCCCTGGTTCGGATGGTGGTGGGTGCCCTGGTTCGCATGGTGGTGGGTGCCCTGGTTCGGATGGTGGTGGGTGCCCTGGTTCGGATGGTGGTGGGTGCCCTGGTTCGCATGGTGGTGGGTGCCCTGGTTCGCATGGTGGTGGGTGCCCTGGTTCGGATGGTGGTGGGTGCCCTGGTTCGGATGGTGGTGGGTGCCCTGGTTCGGATGGTGGTGGGTGCCCTGGTTCGGATGGTGGTGGGTGCCCTGGTTCGGATGGTGGTGGGTGCCCTGGTTCGGATGGTGGTGGGTGCCCTGGTTCGGATGGTGGTGGGTGCCCTGGTTCGGATGGTGGTGGGTGCCCTGGTTCGGATGGTGTAAGAGCTTGTGGTGGGGGGTATCCCCCACTGGAGGTCATGCCCATAGAGAGGGGTGTTCCCCGGAGAGTGGGTGAAGGCTATCACTACCTGGTAACCCAAAATAATACCAGGCCCACAGCTGGACATAGTGCAATTTCTGAGAATTTTTGGACTTAGTCATTTTTCAAGAAAGCTCTGTCACTAACTTACATTGATGTTTAAAATGTCCAGTGGCGCCCTCTTGTGGAACATCCCGGGTGGGGGGTGTGTGAGAGGGGGGTATGGGACCGCCTATGGGGTGCTCCCTATCCGGGCATAGTAGTTTGAGGGAGTAAGCTCTACTCTCATGCCCGGAGAGATGGGTGTTCCCCGGATAGTGAGTGAAGGCCTAGAGGCCTGGAGGTCCGTAGTTCCACTGTCCTTAAGGGGGGCAGAGCAGTCAGCCTCTCTGGAGGTTGGCTGCTCTGTCCCCCTTTTTTTTTGGCCTAGTAACCCACAATTATACCAGGCCCACAGATCTGGCCAATGCCCAAACACACATAAAAACACTCATAAATCAGAAATGCTTTATCCCAGTGACATGGGGCTTCAGTATGTATCTCACATAGATAGATATGTTATGTGTGTACCATTTAAAAGTATTTAAAACCATTCTGAATGATTTTGACCTCAAAATAATACAATCACATGATTTGGCCTGGTAACTTAAAAACACATGAAAACCCTCATAAATCAGAAATGCTTTATCCCAGTGACATGGGGCTTCAGTATGTATCTCACATAGATAGATATGTTATGTGTGTACCATTTAAAAGTATTTAAAACCATTCTGAAGACTTTTGACCCCAAAATAACACAAGGCCCACAGCTGTGGCCAATGCCCAAACACACATAAAAACACTCATAAATCAGAAATGCTTTATCCCAGTGACATGGGGCTTCAGTATGTATCTCACATAGATAGATATGTTATGTGTGTACCATTTAAAAGTATTTAAAACCATTCTGAATGATTTTGACCTCAAAATAATACCATCACATGATTTGGCCTGGTAACCTAAAAACACATGAAAACCCTCATAAATCAGAAATGCTTTATCCCAGTGACATGGGGCTTCAGTATGTATCTCACATAGATAGATATGTTATGTGTGTACCATTTAAAAGTATTTAAAACCATTCTGAATGATTTTGACCTTATTTGAAAGCTCCATAAATTGATCTATGGCGCCATCAAGCGACTTTTTAAATGTACTTATCCCACTGACATGGGACAGCAGTGGGCTGCTGAAACAGGTGTCCTGGGGGTGGTGATGGCCTTTAAAAGTATTTAAAACCTTTTTAAAAAATGGTCCTGGTAACCCAGAATAAAACCAGGTGCCCGTTTGGACTTAGTGCAATTTCTGAGAAGAAAAACATAGTCATTTTTCTGAAGATTTTTTGAAAAGCTATATAATTCCCTCTTGCTGTATCTCATTGAGTTGGGCCATTAGGATGGTGCTCTAAGGGTGGGTATGGAGGTCCATATACCCTCTATAAGTATTTAAAACCGTTTTTCAAAAATTGTCCTGGTAACCCAGAATAAAACCAGGTGCACGTTTGGACTTAGTCTCTGAAGCGAACTGAAAAGTTGGCACTTTGTAACTTTTTTGACCAAAATCTGACATTTTCAAATAATGATTAAAAATACTTCCCGGGGGGCTAGAGGTCCCAGACTTCGGCTCATACCCTCTCTCGTGATGGGCAACAATTAGCCCCGGGTTAGAAAATGTCGCTTCTATAGGAACCTATTTTTTCGGTAAACGGAACTTTTTTTCGCAAACTTAAAACTCGATTTTCTATTATAAATTGTTATGGAAAAACGGTTTAAATTAGATGGAAATGTTCGTCTACGTGTGCCCTTTCGTGCAAAAAAACCCCCATCCTGATTGGAGTTGTACTTTTCGATTTATTCAAGTTTAAAGTGTCCTACCGTGACATCGGGAATAGCCTTGAAACTGTGTGAGTGAGAGTTATTTTTACACACTCGTGGCCGTGTGGGGCAGACAGGTACCGGCGCGATTTGAGAAACCTGGTTTTTGACAACTGGAGAACCACATTCCGTCGGCGACCCATAGGTGGTTGCTACTCTGGCCGAATAGGGAGTGCTTTATGGACACTTTTGAGGGTTACAAGCCCCTCGGAACCATGGTAGTTCGGTCCTTATCCCTTCGGCGACCGATTGATGATTACTACTCATGCCGAATAGGGAGAGCTTTATGGACACTTTTGAGGGTTACAAGCCCCTCGGAACCATGGTAGTTCGGTCCTTATCCCTTCGGCGACCGATTGATGATTACTACTCATGCCGAATAGGGAGAGCTTTATGGACACTTTTGAGGGTTACAAGCCCCTCGGAACCATGGTAGTTCGGTCCTTATCCCTTCGGCGACCCGATTGATGATTACTACTCATGCCGAATAGGGAGAGCTTTATGGACACTTTTGAGGGTTACAAGCCCCTCAGAACCGTGGGTACTTTGGACCATATCCCTTCCGCGCCTGCCCTAAGGATTTGGGCCGTCAAAGGGCATTAGGGCCTATGGGTTTGGGCCTTCAAGGGCAGTACACTAATCTCTGAATCCGTATCAGAGTGCCTCTTTTCAGGCATATTGACAAGTGTGTATAGCCCTGGAAGCCTATGAAAGTACCAGGGCATGGCTGTCTGGCCTTGGCATTATGCCCTAAGGATTTGGGCCGTCAAAGGGCATTAGGGCCTATGGGTTTGGGCCTTCAAGGGCAGTACACTAATCTCTGAATCCGTATCAGAGTGCCTCTTTTCAGGCATATTGACAAGTGTGTATAGCCCTGGAAGCCTATGAAAGTACCAGGGCATGGCTGTCTGGCCTTGGCATTATGCCCTAAGGATTTGGGCCGTCAAAGGGCATTTGGGCCGTCAAAGGGCATTAGGGCCGTCAAAGGGCATTAGGGCCTTGGGTCTTTAGGTTCCCAGGCTCTCGGTGGAAAAAAACGGTGTGATCCCCAGCGGGGCTCGAACACCGATCGTCAGATCATAAGCCACAGCCGCTACCCCCATGGCCAACTGGGCTTTGACGAACAAAGAGGCCCTGGAAGCCTATGAAAGTACCAGGGCATGGCTGTCTGGCCTTGGCATTATGCCCTAAGGATTTGGGCCGTCAAAGGGCATTAGGGCCTATGGGTTTGGGCCTTCAAGGGCAGTACACTAATCTCTGAATCCGTATCAGAGTGCCTCTTTTCAGGCATATTGACAAGTGTGTATAGCCCTGGAAGCCTATGAAAGTACCAGGGCATGGCTGTCTGGCCTTGGCATTATGCCCTAAGGATTTGGGCCGTCAAAGGGCATTTGGGCCGTCAAAGGGCATTAGGGCCGTCAAAGGGCATTAGGTTCCCAGGCTCTCGGTGGAAAAAAACGGTGTGATCCCCAGCGGGGCTCGAACACCGATCGTCAGATCGTAAGCCACAGCCGCTACCCCCATGGCCAACTGGGCTTTGACGAACAAAGAGGCAACGAGGTGATCTTTATGGTCAAATTTCCAATCAGTCCAATTGGTCTGATATTGGCCCACACCTGGGGCTCATTAAGCCCTAGTTAGGGTTAGGTCGTTGTTTGGTGGAGCAAACAAAGAGACATACACGCACGCAGGAGAGAGAAGCTATGAACAGTAGACTAAAACGGGATTGTGGGCTTTGTTCCAAGCGGAATATCGTGCGGATAGACCGACATTTCAAGTCTGTCCATGCACTTAAGCCTGCTACTACAGAATGGAAGCGTGCTATGCAATCTAGCCGGCGTTCAACTGAGAGACAGCAGCCCGAATCATGGCAGTGTATGCAGCCTAACAACGGTGTTGCACCGCAGCTGGAGCCCTGGGAGAACCCTGGGTATTTCCAGTGTGTTGAAAGTGAGTTGTCCGTGGAGCAGCAGCTGGTAGACAAGGGTGAGCAGTCCGCGGTGGTGGATCAGCAGCTGTGGGACGAGAGTGAGCAGGCGGCGGCGACTGCGCCGGTGCAGTCAACCAGTCAGATCGGTGGTGAACCATGCTCGGAACCGAGGGAGCAAGGCTGCGTCATGGTGACTTCCACGGAGAGCGAGAGTGATGAAGGCGGCGGTGTGTCCTCCAGAATTGAAGGTTGGAGGAATGGAATTTTGACTGAATATGAACACTTTGCTATTGGTAAAAACCCTTCAGTTAAACGAATTGACAATAGTCGCACCAGTCTATCCAGAGTACGACAATTCCTCCGCTATATGTCAGAGGGCAAGGCCGATGAAGGACTGTGTTCTCTGGATAACTACAGACGTGTGTATGAGTGGTATGGTGAATGTGAAGACCGTTGTTTGGCACCATCCACGTTAAAAATGTACCGAGCTGATGTTCGAAGTTTCCTGAATTATCTTATTCAGTTCCGGCCAAAAGGTCTGCAGGCTAAAGCCAGTGGAATTCGAAAGTTGTTACTCTGCTTGGCAAAGATGGACAGGGATTCGCGGCAGAGCCAGGCAACACACAGGGCAAAATTCCGCAAACGGTGCAGGGACGAGGTGCTCAGCGCTGCGGAGTTAAGCCGCTTTGTTGAGCTAAGTAATCAAGCTATTCCTTCGGTTCTCAGTAGGCTGGAGGTCCGAGCCACCTGCGCTGATAGACGTAGGTTTGCGGCTCTCATGTCCAGCCGGTTGGCCATCTTTAATGGCACTCGACGATCCCCAGTCACCACCTTCAGTGAGAGGGAATTTACTGAAGTAACCCCGGAAAGTGGGGGTTATCAGATGTGCATTTCAAGCCACAAAACGAACTATAGCTTCGGTGAGTGCAGAGTTGTTCTATCTGAGCAGGAATACACTTGGCTTAAACGATTCCATCAGATCAGGCCTAATCTGAGTGGAATCACCTCAGACACAACACTCTTCTTTTTCACGTCCTGCGGTCAACCGTACGGCAATCTCTGTGAGTATGTGGGCCAGATATTTGCAGAGTTTGGCATTGGAAGTAAAGTCACCTTCGGTACAATTCGACGAAGCGTTGCTACATTGAACTTTAATCAAGGCTCGGTTACAGACCGGGGAACTGTGGCTGACCATATGTGTCATTCTCTGGAAACGCAGGCACGGTACTACCGGTACCATGATTTGCCTCGTAACGCCAGCCGAGCGCGGTCACTAATTGAGGGACAAATCAACCCATGATTCACTGATAAATAAAGAACATTTATTTGAAATTCACCCATGTCTTTGTGTGTCATTTGGTCACGGTTGAGAATGTATGGAGGCCTGAGGGTCTGAAATACCAGGGTGTTATGGGGTACCAGGTGCACTGAGCTGAAGAGACAGGCCGAGATAGAGGGCAGGCAGGTGGGCAGGCAGGGTAGAGAGAGTAAGCCTTGGTAACCAGTTCAATCACCAGGTACACATGCTGGACTTAGTGCAATGAGAGAGAAGTATGACTCTGTCATTGAATTGTATTGGGTTACCAGGTGACCTTGGTGGGGGGTGTGGGTCCCCCCTATGGGGTCTCCCTAACCCCCCTATGGTGGTCTCAGAGTGGGCATGTAGGTCTGTATACCCTTTAAAAATGTCACCCCTCCATAAATTGATCTATGGCGCCATCAAGCGACTTTTTAAATGTACTTATCCCACTGACATGGGACAGCAGTGGGGTGCTGAAACATGTGTCCTGGGGGTGGTGATGGCCTTTAAAAGTATTTAAAACCTTTTTAAAAAATTGGTCCTGGTAACCCAGAATAAAACCAGGTGCCCGTTTGGACTTAGTGCAATTTCTGAGAAGAAAAACATAGTCATTTTTCTGAAGATTTTTTGAAAAGCTATATAATTCCCTCTTGCTGTATCTCATTGAGTTGGGCCCTTAGGATGGTGCTCTAAGGGTGGGTATGGAGGTCCATATGCCCTCTATAAGTATTTAAAACCGTTTTTCAAAAATTGTCCTGGTAACCCAGAATAAAACCAGGTGCCCGTTTGGACTTAGTGCAATTTCTGAGAAGAAAAACATAGTCATTTTTCTGAAGATTTTTTGAAAAGCTATATAATTCCCTCTTGCTGTATCTCATTGAGTTGGGCCCTTAGGATGGTGCTCTAAGGGTGGGTATGGAGGTCCATATACCCTCTATAAGTATTTAAAACCGTTTTTCAAAAATTGTCCTGGTAACCCAGAATAAAACCAGGTGCACGTTTGGACTTAGTCTCTGAAGCGAACTGAAAAGTTGGCACTTTGTAACTTTTTTGACCAAAATCTGAAATTTTCAAATAATGATTAAAAATACTTCCTGAGGGGCTAGAGGTCCCAAATTTTGGCTCATACCCTCTCTCGTGATGGGCAACAATTAGCCCCGGGTCAGAAAATTTCGCTTCCATAGGAACATATTTTTTCGGTAAACGGAACTTTTTTTCGCAAACTTAAAACTCGATTTTCTATTATAAATTGTTATGGAAAAACGGTTTAAATTAGATGGAAATGTTCGTCTACGTGTGCCCTTTCGTGCAAAAAAACCCCCATCCTGATTGGAGTTGTACTTTTCGATTTATTCAAGTTTAAAGTGTCCTACCGTGACATCGGGAATAGCCTTGAAACTGTGTGAGTGAGAGTTATTTTTACACACTCGTGGCCGTGTGGGGCAGACAGGTACCGGCGCGATTTGAGAAACCTGGTTTTTGACAACTGGAGAACCACATTCCGTCGGCGACCCATAGGTGGTTGCTACTCTGGCCGAATAGGGAGTGCTTTATGGACACTTTTGAGGGTTACAAGCCCCTCGGAACCATGGTAGTTCGGTCCTTATCCCTTCGGCGACCGATTGATGATTACTACTCATGCCGAATAGGGAGAGCTTTATGGACACTTTTGAGGGTTACAAGCCCCTCGGAACCATGGTAGTTCGGTCCTTATCCCTTCGGCGACCGATTGATGATTACTACTCTGGCCGAATAGGGAGTGATTTATGGACATTTTTGAGGGTTGCTTGTCCCTCATAACCATGGTTCCTTTGGTTCATATCCCTTCTGCGCCTGATTGGTCGTTACTACTCAGGCCGAATAGGGAGTGCTTTATGGACACTTTTGAGGGTTACAAGCCCCTCAGAACCGTGGGTACTTTGGACCATATCCCTCCGGCGCCCGATTGGTCCTAAGTATTGATCCGATTTTCCCAGCTTGGTGGTGGGAGGATATTGAGCTCTGTCCTGGACAGGTGGTCTATCCCAGCTATCACCTTGTGGGTTTGGGTCCTCCATGACCATGGTTCTTGTCCCATGAATGTGTCCGTCCCTAGCTTCCAACACGTTGCGTATCCATGGTTGTCCTCTGTTGTCGAGCCTGTTTTACATCTTCTGACCGATTTGCAATCTGTTTCCACCTGGGAGGGCCCCTGTCGGCCGGCCATTGGTCGGTGTTCAGACGGACGGTTCCTCCCGCCCCACGTGGAATTGCCTCTATCGGGGGAGCCCCTGTCGGAGACGGTTATCCCCGTCTTAATGTCAAGCTTCAGCCGCGCTCCGTTCGTGCGAGATCTAGCCGGCCCGTCTGTCTCAGTGGCCCTACATTGGTGGGGAGTGGACTACCCAGGTAGCGATGCCTGCGGATGACGTTCACCCATACCGTACCGGCGCCAGAAACACATGTATTTCTCAAACCCTGTCTTTTATCCACGTTGATGGCGTTCCGAATTAACCCTCCAGCTAAGACAAGATACCTGATTAAGCGGTGCCCCGGCACCTGTGGCTCCGGCCACGGGCAGTTCAGGGCCTCCCGCTGGGCGCACGGTGGATTGACCTAGGGCCTCCTCCCCTCACGGGATAGGAGTGGTCCCTGGCTGTTCTCCGCTTAGTGTGCCCGGGTACAACCTCTATGTTGTGAGTGGCTACCTGGTTGATCCTGCCAGTAGCATATGCTTGTCTCAAAGATTAAGCCATGCAAGTCTAAGTACACACGGCCGGTACAGTGAAACTGCGAATGGCTCATTAAATCAGTTATGGGTTCGATTCCGGAGAGGGATCCTGAGAAATGGCTACCACATCCAAGGAAGGCAGCAGGGGTGCAAATTACCCACTCCCGACACAAACCAAACTCTGCTGTGGGTCGGGTAGGGTAGGGGGCTCACGCCTCCCGCCTCTCCCTTCCCTCGGCGCGGGTGAACTGGTCCTAGCCCGGTTCCCCGCAGTTCCTTTTTGCCTGGGATGCGCCCGACTGGCTCCATCCCCTTTCCCCGTTAGGCACGGCTAGATGACGCACCGATGGGTGGGTGTGTAGGCCGCTACCGAGGGGGACTGGGGGTGTCCGGTGAACCGGGACTTCCCGAAATGGTCTCACATTTTTAAGCGGCTTGAGTATCACCCAGTATCCTCGCGCGGCACTGGGAACCCAGTCAACCGCTCTGCGCCCCGGCGCAGGCGGGGGTTTAATGTCTCCCCGGCCCCACCGGCGCTTCGGCGACGGCGGCAGAGGAGCACCCGGAGGCCCCCATAAAGTTAAACCTACCTGTCTTTGAACTATGACCTCTCGCTCTGGCGAAGGGCGGAGGAAAGGAGGGCAACCTCCCCAACTCCCAACCCTTGAAACACGGACCAAGGAGACTAACGCACGCGCAAGTCAGAGTGTTTTCTCCGACACACCCCGTGGCGCAATGAAAGTGAGGGCCGGCGCGCGCTGGCTGAGGTGGGATCCCGGCCCTACGGGGTTGGGCGCACCACCGGCCCGTCTCGCCCGCTCTGTCGGGGAGGTGGAGCGTGAGCGTGTGCGATAGGACCCGAAAGATGATGAACTATGCCTGGGCGGTCCTGACGTGCAAATCGGTTGTCCGATCACCGCGGTGAGCACGGAAGCTGGGCGGGAAACCCGAGAGAGGGGCCCAAGCCCTGGAAAGAGTTGCAGTTCCGGCGGCGTCCGGTGAGCTCTTGCTGGCCCTTGAAAATCCGTAAGAGAGGGTGTAAATCTCACGTCGGGCCGTACCCATATCCGCAGCAGGTCTCCAAGGGCAACATCCTCTGGCATGTTAGAACAATGCATGTTAAGGAAAGTTGATGAGTCAGATCCGTAACTTCGGGGTAAAGATTGGTTCTAAGGGCAGGGCTGGGTAGGTCGGGCTAGGGTGTGAAATGAGGCTGGGCTCGATTCATGCCGATCTCCCCAGAAAGATGCTCGTCGGCCCCAGTAACAAGGGGTAAGGGATCTCCGGCGGGTATGTAGCCTTCGAACCAAGCTTTTTTGGGACAGAAGGCGTCTTCCTCCACCTCCCCCGTTATTTCTAACTGGTTACCAGGTGCACAGAGAAGGGCCAGGAGGCAGAGTCCGGAGGCCCAGAGAGAGAGTGGGCAAGCAGACTAAAGAAGGTGGGTACCCGGGTGCAAAGTACCACCAGCACCTGGTAATCCTGGTGTGGACTTAGTCTCTGAGTGGTAAGCTGCAGGGTGACCAGGTGCACGAAGGCCGTTTTGGATCACCAGGTGCACGCGGTTCGTAACAGCGGGGCTATAGAGCTAGCTTAGTGTCCGAGGAAGGGTGCTTAAAGAGTGGGTGCCCTGGTTCGGATGGTGGTGGGTGCCCTGGTTCGGATGGTGGTGGGTGCCCTGGTTCGGATGGTGGTGGGTGCCCTGGTTCGCATGGTTCGGGTGGTGGTGGTGCCCTGGTTCGGATGGTGGTGGGTGCCCTGGTTCGCATGGTGGTGGGTGCCCTGGTTCGCATGGTGGTGGGTGCCCTGGTTCGGATGGTGGTGGGTGCCCTGGTTCGGATGGTGGTGGGTGCCCTGGTTCGGATGGTGGTGGGTGCCCTGGTTCGGATGGTGGTGGGTGCCCTGGTTCGGATGGTGGTGGGTGCCCTGGTTCGGATGGTGGTGGGTGCCCTGGTTCGGATGGTGGTGGGTGCCCTGGTTCGGATGGTGGTGGGTGCCCTGGTTCGGATGGTGTAAGAGCTTGTGGTGGGGGGTATCCCCCACTGGAGGTCATGCCCATAGAGAGGGGTGTTCCCCGGAGAGTGGGTGAAGGCTATCACTACCTGGTAACCCAAAATAATACCAGGCCCACAGCTGGACATAGTGCAATTTCTGAGAATTTTTGGACTTAGTCATTTTTCAAGAAAGCTCTGTCACTAACTTACATTGATGTTTAAAATGTCCAGTGGCGCCCTCTTGTGGAACATCCCGGGTGGGGGGGTGTGTGAGAGGGGGGTATGGGACCGCCTATGGGGTGCTCCCTATCCGGGCATAGTAGTTTGAGGGAGTAAGCTCTACTCTCATGCCCGGAGAGATGGGTGTTCCCCGGATAGTGAGTGAAGGCCTAGAGGCCTGGAGGTCCGTAGTTCCACTGTCCTTAAGGGGGGCAGAGCAGTCAGCCTCTCTGGAGGTTGGCTGCTCTGTCCCCCTTTTTTTTTTGGCCTAGTAACCCACAATTATACCAGGCCCACAGATCTGGCCAATGCCCAAACACACATAAAAACACTCATAAATCAGAAATGCTTTATCCCAGTGACATGGGGCTTCAGTATGTATCTCACATAGATAGATATGTTATGTGTGTACCATTTAAAAGTATTTAAAACCATTCTGAATGATTTTGACCTCAAAATAATACAATCACATGATTTGGCCTGGTAACTTAAAAACACATGAAAACCCTCATAAATCAGAAATGCTTTATCCCAGTGACATGGGGCTTCAGTATGTATCTCACATAGATAGATATGTTATGTGTGTACCATTTAAAAGTATTTAAAACCATTCTGAAGACTTTTGACCCCAAAATAACACAAGGCCCACAGCTGTGGCCAATGCCCAAACACACATAAAAACACTCATAAATCAGAAATGCTTTATCCCAGTGACATGGGGCTTCAGTATGTATCTCACATAGATAGATATGTTATGTGTGTACCATTTAAAAGTATTTAAAACCATTCTGAATGATTTTGACCTCAAAATAATACCATCACATGATTTGGCCTGGTAACCTAAAAACACATGAAAACCCTCATAAATCAGAAATGCTTTATCCCAGTGACATGGGGCTTCAGTATGTATCTCACATAGATAGATATGTTATGTGTGTACCATTTAAAAGTATTTAAAACCATTCTGAATGATTTTGACCTTATTTGAAAGCTCCATAAATTGATCTATGGCGCCATCAAGCGACTTTTTAAATGTACTTATCCCACTGACATGGGACAGCAGTGGGCTGCTGAAACAGGTGTCCTGGGGGTGGTGATGGCCTTTAAAAGTATTTAAAACCTTTTTAAAAAATGGTCCTGGTAACCCAGAATAAAACCAGGTGCCCGTTTGGACTTAGTGCAATTTCTGAGAAGAAAAACATAGTCATTTTTCTGAAGATTTTTTGAAAAGCTATATAATTCCCTCTTGCTGTATCTCATTGAGTTGGGCCATTAGGATGGTGCTCTAAGGGTGGGTATGGAGGTCCATATACCCTCTATAAGTATTTAAAACCGTTTTTCAAAAATTGTCCTGGTAACCCAGAATAAAACCAGGTGCACGTTTGGACTTAGTCTCTGAAGCGAACTGAAAAGTTGGCACTTTGTAACTTTTTTGACCAAAATCTGACATTTTCAAATAATGATTAAAAATACTTCCCGGGGGGGCTAGAGGTCCCAGACTTCGGCTCATACCCTCTCTCGTGATGGGCAACAATTAGCCCCGGGTTAGAAAATGTCGCTTCTATAGGAACCTATTTTTTCGGTAAACGGAACTTTTTTTCGCAAACTTAAAACTCGATTTTCTATTATAAATTGTTATGGAAAAACGGTTTAAATTAGATGGAAATGTTCGTCTACGTGTGCCCTTTCGTGCAAAAAAACCCCCATCCTGATTGGAGTTGTACTTTTCGATTTATTCAAGTTTAAAGTGTCCTACCGTGACATCGGGAATAGCCTTGAAACTGTGTGAGTGAGAGTTATTTTTACACACTCGTGGCCGTGTGGGGCAGACAGGTACCGGCGCGATTTGAGAAACCTGGTTTTTGACAACTGGAGAACCACATTCCGTCGGCGACCCATAGGTGGTTGCTACTCTGGCCGAATAGGGAGTGCTTTATGGACACTTTTGAGGGTTACAAGCCCCTCGGAACCATGGTAGTTCGGTCCTTATCCCTTCGGCGACCGATTGATGATTACTACTCATGCCGAATAGGGAGAGCTTTATGGACACTTTTGAGGGTTACAAGCCCCTCGGAACCATGGTAGTTCGGTCCTTATCCCTTCGGCGACCGATTGATGATTACTACTCATGCCGAATAGGGAGAGCTTTATGGACACTTTTGAGGGTTACAAGCCCCTCGGAACCATGGTAGTTCGGTCCTTATCCCTTCGGCGACCCGATTGATGATTACTACTCATGCCGAATAGGGAGAGCTTTATGGACACTTTTGAGGGTTACAAGCCCCTCAGAACCGTGGGTACTTTGGACCATATCCCTTCCGCGCCTGCCCTAAGGATTTGGGCCGTCAAAGGGCATTAGGGCCTATGGGTTTGGGCCTTCAAGGGCAGTACACTAATCTCTGAATCCGTATCAGAGTGCCTCTTTTCAGGCATATTGACAAGTGTGTATAGCCCTGGAAGCCTATGAAAGTACCAGGGCATGGCTGTCTGGCCTTGGCATTATGCCCTAAGGATTTGGGCCGTCAAAGGGCATTAGGGCCTATGGGTTTGGGCCTTCAAGGGCAGTACACTAATCTCTGAATCCGTATCAGAGTGCCTCTTTTCAGGCATATTGACAAGTGTGTATAGCCCTGGAAGCCTATGAAAGTACCAGGGCATGGCTGTCTGGCCTTGGCATTATGCCCTAAGGATTTGGGCCGTCAAAGGGCATTTGGGCCGTCAAAGGGCATTAGGGCCGTCAAAGGGCATTAGGGCCTTGGGTCTTTAGGTTCCCAGGCTCTCGGTGGAAAAAACGGTGTGATCCCCAGCGGGGCTCGAACACCGATCGTCAGATCATAAGCCACAGCCGCTACCCCCATGGCCAACTGGGCTTTGACGAACAAAGAGGCCCTGGAAGCCTATGAAAGTACCAGGGCATGGCTGTCTGGCCTTGGCATTATGCCCTAAGGATTTGGGCCGTCAAAGGGCATTAGGGCCTATGGGTTTGGGCCTTCAAGGGCAGTACACTAATCTCTGAATCCGTATCAGAGTGCCTCTTTTCAGGCATATTGACAAGTGTGTATAGCCCTGGAAGCCTATGAAAGTACCAGGGCATGGCTGTCTGGCCTTGGCATTATGCCCTAAGGATTTGGGCCGTCAAAGGGCATTTGGGCCGTCAAAGGGCATTAGGGCCGTCAAAGGGCATTAGGCCTTCTCCAGGCTCTCGGTGGAAAAAAACGGTGTGATCCCCAGCGGGGCTCGAACACCGATCGTCAGATCGTAAGCCACAGCCGCTACCCCCATGGCCAACTGGGCTTTGACGAACAAAGAGGCAACGAGGTGATCTTTATGGTCAAATTTCCAATCAGTCCAATTGGTCTGATATTGGCCCACACCTGGGGCTCATTAAGCCCTAGTTAGGGTTAGGTCGTTGTTTGGTGGAGCAAACAAAGAGACATACACGCACGCAGGAGAGAGAAGCTATGAACAGTAGACTAAAACGTGATTGTGGGCTTTGTTCCAAGCGGAATATCGTGCGGATAGACCGACATTTCAAGTCTGTCCATGCACTTAAGCCTGCTACTACAGAATGGAAGCGTGCTATGCAATCTAGCCGGCGTTCAACTGAGAGACAGCAGCCCGAATCATGGCAGTGTATGCAGCCTAACAACGGTGTTGCACCGCAGCTGGAGCCCTGGGAGAACCCTGGGTATTTCCAGTGTGTTGAAAGTGAGTTGTCCGTGGAGCAGCAGCTGGTAGACAAGGGTGAGCAGTCCGCGGTGGTGGATCAGCAGCTGTGGGACGAGAGTGAGCAGGCGGCGGCGACTGCGCCGGTGCAGTCAACCAGTCAGATCGGTGGTGAACCATGCTCGGAACCGAGGGAGCAAGGCTGCGTCATGGTGACTTCCACGGAGAGCGAGAGTGATGAAGGCGGCGGTGTGTCCTCCAGAATTGAAGGTTGGAGGAATGGAATTTTGACTGAATATGAACACTTTGCTATTGGTAAAAACCCTTCAGTTAAACGAATTGACAATAGTCGCACCAGTCTATCCAGAGTACGACAATTCCTCCGCTATATGTCAGAGGGCAAGGCCGATGAAGGACTGTGTTCTCTGGATAACTACAGACGTGTGTATGAGTGGTATGGTGAATGTGAAGACCGTTGTTTGGCACCATCCACGTTAAAAATGTACCGAGCTGATGTTCGAAGTTTCCTGAATTATCTTATTCAGTTCCGGCCAAAAGGTCTGCAGGCTAAAGCCAGTGGAATTCGAAAGTTGTTACTCTGCTTGGCAAAGATGGACAGGGATTCGCGGCAGAGCCAGGCAACACACAGGGCAAAATTCCGCAAACGGTGCAGGGACGAGGTGCTCAGCGCTGCGGAGTTAAGCCGCGGCATGGCTGTCTGGCCTTGGCATTATGCCCTAAGGATTTGGGCCGTCAAAGGGCATTAGGGCCTATGGGTTTGGGCCTTCAAGGGCAGTACACTAATCTCTGAATCCGTATCAGAGTGCCTCTTTTCAGGCATATTGACAAGTGTGTATAGCCCTGGAAGCCTATGAAGTACCAGGGCATGGCTGTCTGGCCTTGGCATTATGCCCTAAGGATTTGGCCGTCAAAGGGCATTAGGGCCTATGGGTTTGGGCCTTCAAGGGCAGTACACTAATCTCTGAATCCGTATCAGAGTGCCTCTTTTCAGGCATATTGACAAGTGTGTATAGCCCTGGAAGCCTATGAAAGTACCAGGGCATGGCTGTCTGGCCTTGGCATTATGCCCTAAGGATTTGGGCCGTCAAAGGGCATTAGGGCCTATGGGTTTGGGCCTTCAAGGGCAGTACACTAATCTCTGAATCCGTATCAGAGTGCCTCTTTTCAGGCATATTGACAAGTGTGTATAATGGCAGTGTATGCAGCCTAACAACGGTGTTGCACCGCAGCTGGAGCCCTGGGAGAACCCTGGGTATTTCCAGTGTGTTGAAAGTGAGTTGTCCGTGGAGCAGCAGCTGGTAGACAAGGGTGAGCAGTCCGCGGTGGTGGATCAGCAGCTGTGGGACGAGAGTGAGCAGGCGGCGGCGACTGCGCCGGTGCAGTCAACCAGTCAGATCGGTGGTGAACCATGCTCGGAACCGAGGGAGCAAGGCTGCGTCATGGTGACTTCCACGGAGAGCGAGAGTGATGAAGGCGGCGGTGTGTCCTCCAGAATTGAAGGTTGGAGGAATGGAATTTTGACTGAATATGAACACTTTGCTATTGGTAAAAACCCTTCAGTTAAACGAATTGACAATAGTCGCACCAGTCTATCCAGAGTACGACAATTCCTCCGCTATATGTCAGAGGGCAAGGCCGATGAAGGACTGTGTTCTCTGGATAACTACAGACGTGTGTATGAGTGGTATGGTGAATGTGAAGACCGTTGTTTGGCACCATCCACGTTAAAAATGTACCGAGCTGATGTTCGAAGTTTCCTGAATTATCTTATTCAGTTCCGGCCAAAAGGTCTGCAGGCTAAAGCCAGTGGAATTCGAAAGTTGTTACTCTGCTTGGCAAAGATGGACAGGGATTCGCGGCAGAGCCAGGCAACACACAGGGCAAAATTCCGCAAACGGTGCAGGGACGAGGTGCTCAGCGCTGCGGAGTTAAGCCGGTTTGTTGAGCTAAGTAATCAAGCTATTCCTTCGGTTCTCAGTAGGCTGGAGGTCCGAGCCACCTGCGCTGATAGACGTAGGTTTGCGGCTCTCATGTCCAGCCGGTTGGCCATCTTTAATGGCACTCGACGATCCCCAGTCACCACCTTCAGTGAGAGGGAATTTACTGAAGTAACCCCGGAAAGTGGGGGTTATCAGATGTGCATTTCAAGCCACAAAACGAACTATAGCTTCGGTGAGTGCAGAGTTGTTCTATCTGAGCAGGAATACACTTGGCTTAAACGATTCCATCAGATCAGGCCTAATCTGAGTGGAATCACCTCAGACACAACACTCTTCTTTTTCACGTCCTGCGGTCAACCGTACGGCAATCTCTGTGAGTATGTGGGCCAGATATTTGCAGAGTTTGGCATTGGAAGTAAAGTCACCTTCGGTACAATTCGACGAAGCGTTGCTACATTGAACTTTAATCAAGGCTCGGTTACAGACCGGGGAACTGTGGCTGACCATATGTGTCATTCTCTGGAAACGCAGGCACGGTACTACCGGTACCATGATTTGCCTCGTAACGCCAGCCGAGCGCGGTCACTAATTGAGGGACAAATCAACCCATGATTCACTGATAAATAAAGAACATTTATTTGAAATTCACCCATGTCTTTGTGTGTCATTTGGTCACAGTTGAGAATGTATGGAGGCCTGAGGGTCTGAAATACCAGGGTGTTATGGGGTACCAGGTGCACTGAGCTGAAGAGACAGGCCGAGATAGAGGGCAGGCAGGTGGGCAGGCAGGGTAGAGAGAGTAAGCCTTGGTAACCAGTTCAATCACCAGGTACACATGCTGGACTTAGTGCAATGAGAGAGAAGTATGACTCTGTCATTGAATTGTATTGGGTTACCAGGTGACCTTGGTGGGGGGTGTGGGTCCCCCCTATGGGGTCTCCCTAACCCCCCTATGGTGGTCTCAGAGTGGGCATGTAGGTCTGTATACCCTTTAAAAATGTCACCCCTCCATAAATTGATCTATGGCGCCATCAAGCGACTTTTTAAATGTACTTATCCCACTGACATGGGACAGCAGTGGGGTGCTGAAACATGTGTCCTGGGGGTGGTGATGGCCTTTAAAAGTATTTAAAACCGTTTTTCAAAAATTGTCCTGGTAACCCAGAATAAAACCAGGTGCCCGTTTGGACTTAGTGCAATTTCTGAGAAGAAAAACATAGTCATTTTTCTGAAGATTTTTTGAAAAGCTATATAATTCCCTCTTGCTGTATCTCATTGAGTTGGGCCCTTAGGATGGTGCTCTAAGGGTGGGTATGGAGGTCCATATACCCTCTATAAGTATTTAAAACCGTTTTTCAAAAATTGTCCTGGTAACCCAGAATAAAACCAGGTGCCCGTTTGGACTTAGTGCAATTTCTGAGAAGAAAAACATAGTCATTTTTCTGAAGATTTTTTGAAAAGCTATATAATTCCCTCTTGCTGTATCTCATTGAGTTGGGCCCTTAGGATGGTGCTCTAAGGGTGGGTATGGAGGTCCATATACCCTCTATAAGTATTTAAAACCGTTTTTCAAAAATTGTCCTGGTAACCCAGAATAAAACCAGGTGCACGTTTGGACTTAGTCTCTGAAGCGAACTGAAAAGTTGGCACTTTGTAACTTTTTTGACCAAAATCTGAAATTTTCAAATAATGATTAAAAATACTTCCTGAGGGGCTAGAGGTCCCAAATTTTGGCTCATACCCTCTCTCGTGATGGGCAACAATTAGCCCCGGGGTAGAAAATTTCGCTTCCATAGGAACATATTTTTTCGGTAAACGGAACTTTTTTTCGCAAACTTAAAACTCGATTTTCTATTATAAATTGTTATGGAAAAACGGTTTAAATTAGATGGAAATGTTCGTCTACGTGTGCCCTTTCGTGCAAAAAAACCCCCATCCTGATTGGAGTTGTACTTTTCGATTTATTCAAGTTTAAAGTGTCCTACCGTGACATCGGGAATAGCCTTGAAACTGTGTGAGTGAGAGTTATTTTTACACACTCGTGGCCGTGTGGGGCAGACAGGTACCGGCGCGATTTGAGAAACCTGGTTTTTGACAACTGGAGAACCACATTCCGTCGGCGACCCATAGGTGGTTGCTACTCTGGCCGAATAGGGAGTGCTTTATGGACACTTTTGAGGGTTACAAGCCCCTCGGAACCATGGTAGTTCGGTCCTTATCCCTTCGGCGACCGATTGATGATTACTACTCATGCCGAATAGGGAGAGCTTTATGGACACTTTTGAGGGTTACAAGCCCCTCGGAACCATGGTAGTTCGGTCCTTATCCCTTCGGCGACCGATTGATGATTACTACTCATGCCGAATAGGGAGAGCTTTATGGACACTTTTGAGGGTTACAAGCCCCTCGGAACCATGGTAGTTCGGTCCTTATCCCTTCGGCGACCGATTGATGATTACTACTCATGCCGAATAGGGAGAGCTTTATGGACACTTTTGAGGGTTACAAGCCCCTCAGAACCGTGGGTACTTTGGACCATATCCCTTCCGCGCCTGCCCTAAGGATTTGGGCCGTCAAAGGGCATGGGTTTGGGCCTTCAAGGGCAGTACACTAATCTCTGAATCCGTATCAGAGTGCCTCTTTTCAGGCATATTGACAAGTGTGTATAGCCCTGGAAGCCTATGAAAGTACCAGGGCATGGCTGTCTGGCCTTGGCATTATGCCCTAAGGATTTGGGCCGTCAAAGGGCATTAGGGCCTATGGGTTTGGGCCTTCAAGGGCAGTACACTAATCTCTGAATCCGTATCAGAGTGCCTCTTTTCAGGCATATTGACAAGTGTGTATAGCCCTGGAAGCCTATGAAAGTAAAGGATTTGGGCCGTCAAAGGGCATTTGGGCCGTCAAAGGGCATTAGGGCCTTGGGTCTTTAGGTTCCCAGGCTCTCGGTGGAAAAAAACGGTGTGATCCCCAGCGGGGCTCGAACACCGATCGTCAGATCATAAGCCACAGCCGCTACCCCCATGGCCAACTGGGCTTTGACGAACAAAGAGGCCCTGGAAGCCTATGAAAGTACCAGGGCATGGCTGTCTGGCCTTGGCATTATGCCCTAAGGATTTGGGCCGTCAAAGGGCATTAGGGCCTATGGGTTTGGGCCTTCAAGGGCAGTACACTAATCTCTGAATCCGTATCAGAGTGCCTCTTTTCAGGCATATTGACAAGTGTGTATAGCCCTGGAAGCCTATGAAAGTACCAGGGCATGGCTGTCTGGCCTTGGCATTATGCCCTAAGGATTTGGGCCGTCAAAGGGCATTTGGGCCGTCGAAGGGCATTTGGGCCGTCAAAGGGCATTAGGGCCGTCAAAGGGCATTAGGGCCTTGGGTCTTTAGGTTCCCAGGCTCTCGGTGGAAAAAAACGGTGTGATCCCCAGCGGGGCTCGAACACCGATCGTCAGATCGTAAGCCACAGCCGCTACCCCCATGGCCAACTGGGCTTTGACGAACAAAGAGGCAACGAGGTGATCTTTATGGTCAAATTTCCAATCAGTCCAATTGGTCTGATATTGGCCCACACCTGGGGCTCATTAAGCCCTAGTTAGGGTTAGGTCGTTGTTTGGTGGAGCAAACAAAGAGACATACACGCACGCAGGAGAGAGAAGCTATGAACAGTAGACTAAAACGTGATTGTGGGCTTTGTTCCAAGCGGAATATCGTGCGGATAGACCGACATTTCAAGTCTGTCCATGCACTTAAGCCTGCTACTACAGAATGGAAGCGTGCTATGCAATCTAGCCGGCGTTCAACTGAGAGACAGCAGCCCGAATCATGGCAGTGTATGCAGCCTAACAACGGTGTTGCACCGCAGCTGGAGCCCTGGGAGAACCCTGGGTATTTCCAGTGTGTTGAAAGTGAGTTGTCCGTGGAGCAGCAGCTGGTAGACAAGGGTGAGCAGTCCGCGGTGGTGGATCAGCAGCTGTGGGACGAGAGTGAGCAGGCGGCGGCGACTGCGCCGGTGCAGTCAACCAGTCAGATCGGTGGTGAACCATGCTCGGAACCGAGGGAGCAAGGCTGCGTCATGGTGACTTCCACGGAGAGCGAGAGTGATGAAGGCGGCGGTGTGTCCTCCAGAATTGAAGGTTGGAGGAATGGAATTTTGACTGAATATGAACACTTTGCTATTGGTAAAAACCCTTCAGTTAAACGAATTGACAATAGTCGCACCAGTCTATCCAGAGTACGACAATTCCTCCGCTATATGTCAGAGGGCAAGGCCGATGAAGGACTGTGTTCTCTGGATAACTACAGACGTGTGTATGAGTGGTATGGTGAATGTGAAGACCGTTGTTTGGCACCATCCACGTTAAAAATGTACCGAGCTGATGTTCGAAGTTTCCTGAATTATCTTATTCAGTTCCGGCCAAAAGGTCTGCAGGCTAAAGCCAGTGGAATTCGAAAGTTGTTACTCTGCTTGGCAAAGATGGACAGGGATTCGCGGCAGAGCCAGGCAACACACAGGGCAAAATTCCGCAAACGGTGCAGGGACGAGGTGCTCAGCGCTGCGGAGTTAAGCCGGTTTGTTGAGCTAAGTAATCAAGCTATTCCTTCGGTTCTCAGTAGGCTGGAGGTCCGAGCCACCTGCGCTGATAGACGTAGGTTTGCGGCTCTCATGTCCAGCCGGTTGGCCATCTTTAATGGCACTCGACGATCCCCAGTCACCACCTTCAGTGAGAGGGAATTTACTGAAGTAACCCCGGAAAGTGGGGGTTATCAGATGTGCATTTCAAGCCACAAAACGAACTATAGCTTCGGTGAGTGCAGAGTTGTTCTATCTGAGCAGGAATACACTTGGCTTAAACGATTCCATCAGATCAGGCCTAATCTGAGTGGAATCACCTCAGACACAACACTCTTCTTTTTCACGTCCTGCGGTCAACCGTACGGCAATCTCTGTGAGTATGTGGGCCAGATATTTGCAGAGTTTGGCATTGGAAGTAAAGTCACCTTCGGTACAATTCGACGAAGCGTTGCTACATTGAACTTTAATCAAGGCTCGGTTACAGACCGGGGAACTGTGGCTGACCATATGTGTCATTCTCTGGAAACGCAGGCACGGTACTACCGGTACCATGATTTGCCTCGTAACGCCAGCCGAGCGCGGTCACTAATTGAGGGACAAATCAACCCATGATTCACTGATAAATAAAGAACATTTATTTGAAATTCACCCATGTCTTTGTGTGTCATTTGGTCACAGTTGAGAATGTATGGAGGCCTGAGGGTCTGAAATACCAGGGTGTTATGGGGTACCAGGTGCACTGAGCTGAAGAGACAGGCCGAGATAGAGGGCAGGCAGGTGGGCAGGCAGGGTAGAGAGAGTAAGCCTTGGTAACCAGTTCAATCACCAGGTACACATGCTGGACTTAGTGCAATGAGAGAGAAGTATGACTCTGTCATTGAATTGTATTGGGTTACCAGGTGACCTTGGTGGGGGGTGTGGGTCCCCCCTATGGGGTCTCCCTAACCCCCCTATGGTGGTCTCAGAGTGGGCATGTAGGTCTGTATACCCTTTAAAAATGTCACCCCTCCATAAATTGATCTATGGCGCCATCAAGCGACTTTTTAAATGTACTTATCCCACTGACATGGGACAGCAGTGGGGTGCTGAAACATGTGTCCTGGGGGTGGTGATGGCCTTTAAAAGTATTTAAAACCGTTTTTCAAAAATTGTCCTGGTAACCCAGAATAAAACCAGGTGCCCGTTTGGACTTAGTGCAATTTCTGAGAAGAAAAACATAGTCATTTTTCTGAAGATTTTTTGAAAAGCTATATAATTCCCTCTTGCTGTATCTCATTGAGTTGGGCCCTTAGGATGGTGCTCTAAGGGTGGGTATGGAGGTCCATATACCCTCTATAAGTATTTAAAACCGTTTTTCAAAAATTGTCCTGGTAACCCAGAATAAAACCAGGTGCCCGTTTGGACTTAGTGCAATTTCTGAGAAGAAAAACATAGTCATTTTTCTGAAGATTTTTTGAAAAGCTATATAATTCCCTCTTGCTGTATCTCATTGAGTTGGGCCCTTAGGATGGTGCTCTAAGGGTGGGTATGGAGGTCCATATACCCTCTATAAGTATTTAAAACCGTTTTTCAAAAATTGTCCTGGTAACCCAGAATAAAACCAGGTGCACGTTTGGACTTAGTCTCTGAAGCGAACTGAAAAGTTGGCACTTTGTAACTTTTTTGACCAAAATCTGAAATTTTCAAATAATGATTAAAAATACTTCCTGAGGGGCTAGAGGTCCCAAATTTTGGCTCATACCCTCTCTCGTGATGGGCAACAATTAGCCCCGGGGTAGAAAATTTCGCTTCCATAGGAACATATTTTTTCGGTAAACGGAACTTTTTTTCGCAAACTTAAAACTCGATTTTCTATTATAAATTGTTATGGAAAAACGGTTTAAATTAGATGGAAATGTTCGTCTACGTGTGCCCTTTCGTGCAAAAAAACCCCCATCCTGATTGGAGTTGTACTTTTCGATTTATTCAAGTTTAAAGTGTCCTACCGTGACATCGGGAATAGCCTTGAAACTGTGTGAGTGAGAGTTATTTTTACACACTCGTGGCCGTGTGGGGCAGACAGGTACCGGCGCGATTTGAGAAACCTGGTTTTTGACAACTGGAGAACCACATTCCGTCGGCGACCCATAGGTGGTTGCTACTCTGGCCGAATAGGGAGTGCTTTATGGACACTTTTGAGGGTTACAAGCCCCTCGGAACCATGGTAGTTCGGTCCTTATCCCTTCGGCGACCGATTGATGATTACTACTCATGCCGAATAGGGAGAGCTTTATGGACACTTTTGAGGGTTACAAGCCCCTCGGAACCATGGTAGTTCGGTCCTTATCCCTTCGGCGACCGATTGATGATTACTACTCTGGCCGAATAGGGAGTGATTTATGGACATTTTTGAGGGTTGCTTGTCCCTCATAACCATGGTTCCTTTGGTTCATATCCCTTCTGCGCCTGATTGGTCGTTACTACTCAGGCCGAATAGGGAGTGCTTTATGGACACTTTTGAGGGTTACAAGCCCCTCAGAACCGTGGGTACTTTGGACCATATCCCTCCGGCGCCCGATTGGTCCTAAGTATTGATCCGATTTTCCCAGCTTGGTGGTGGGAGGATATTGAGCTCTGTCCTGGACAGGTGGTCTATCCCAGCTATCACCTTGTGGGTTTGGGTCCTCCATGACCATGGTTCTTGTCCCATGAATGTGTCCGTCCCTAGCTTCCAACACGTTGCGTATCCATGGTTGTCCTCTGTTGTCGAGCCTGTTTTACATCTTCTGACCGATTTGCAATCTGTTTCCACCTGGGAGGGCCCCTGTCGGCCGGCCATTGGTCGGTGTTCAGACGGACGGTTCCTCCCGCCCCACGTGGAATTGCCTCTATCGGGGGAGCCCCTGTCGGAGACGGTTATCCCCGTCTTAATGTCAAGCTTCAGCCGCGCTCCGTTCGTGCGAGATCTAGCTGGCCCGTCTGTCTCAGTGGCCCTACATTGGTGGGGAGTGGACTACCCAGGTAGCGATGCCTGCGGATGACGTTCACCCATACCGTACCGGCGCCAGAAACACATGTATTTCTCAAACCCTGTCTTTTATCCACGTTGATGGCGTTCCGAATTAACCCTCCAGCTAAGACAAGATACCTGATTAAGCGGTGCCCCGGCACCTGTGGCTCCGGCCACGGGCAGTTCAGGGCCTCCCGCTGGGCGCACGGTGGATTGACCTAGGGCCTCCTCCCCTCACGGGATAGGAGTGGTCCCTGGCTGTTCTCCGCTTAGTGTGCCCGGGTACAACCTCTATGTTGTGAGTGGCTACCTGGTTGATCCTGCCAGTATCATATGCTTGTCTCAAAGATTAAGCCATGCAAGTCTAAGTACACACGGCCGGTACAGTGAAACTGCGAATGGCTCATTAAATCAGTTATGGGTTCGATTCCGGAGAGGGATCCTGAGAAATGGCTACCACATCCAAGGAAGGCAGCAGGGGTGCAAATTACCCACTCCCGACACAAACCAAACTCTGCTGTGGGTCGGGTAGGGTAGGGGGCTCACGCCTCCCGCCTCTCCCTTCCCTCGGCGCGGGTGAACTGGTCCTAGCCCGGTTCCCCGCAGTTCCTTTTTGCCTGGGATGCGCCCGACTGGCTCCATCCCCTTTCCCCGTTAGGCACGGCTAGATGACGCACCGATGGGTGGGTGTGTAGGCCGCTACCGAGGGGGACTGGGGGTGTCCGGTGAACCGGGACTTCCCGAAATGGTCTCACATTTTTAAGCGGCTTGAGTATCACCCAGTATCCTCGCGCGGCACTGGGAACCCAGTCAACCGCTCTGCGCCCCGGCGCAGGCGGGGGTTTAATGTCTCCCCGGCCCCACCGGCGCTTCGGCGACGGCGGCAGAGGAGCACCCGGAGGCCCCCATAAAGTTAAACCTACCTGTCTTTGAACTATGACCTCTCGCTCTGGCGAAGGGCGGAGGAAAGGAGGGCAACCTCCCCAACTCCCAACCCTTGAAACACGGACCAAGGAGACTAACGCACGCGCAAGTCAGAGTGTTTTCTCCGACACACCCCGTGGCGCAATGAAAGTGAGGGCCGGCGCGCGCTGGCTGAGGTGGGATCCCGGCCCTACGGGGTTGGGCGCACCACCGGCCCGTCTCGCCCGCTCTGTCGGGGAGGTGGAGCGTGAGCGTGTGCGATAGGACCCGAAAGATGATGAACTATGCCTGGGCGGTCCTGACGTGCAAATCGGTTGTCCGATCACCGCGGTGAGCACGGAAGCTGGGCGGGAAACCCGAGAGAGGGGCCCAAGCCCTGGAAAGAGTTGCAGTTCCGGCGGCGTCCGGTGAGCTCTTGCTGGCCCTTGAAAATCCGTAAGAGAGGGTGTAAATCTCACGTCGGGCCGTACCCATATCCGCAGCAGGTCTCCAAGGGCAACATCCTCTGGCATGTTAGAACAATGCATGTTAAGGAAAGTTGATGAGTCAGATCCGTAACTTCGGGGTAAAGATTGGTTCTAAGGGCAGGGCTGGGTAGGTCGGGCTAGGGTGTGAAATGAGGCTGGGCTCGATTCATGCCGATCTCCCCAGAAAGATGCTCGTCGGCCCCAGTAACAAGGGGTAAGGGATCTCCGGCGGGTATGTAGCCTTCGAACCAAGCTTTTTTGGGACAGAAGGCGTCTTCCTCCACCTCCCCCGTTATATCTAACTGGTTACCAGGTGCACAGAGAAGGGCCAGGAGGCAGAGTCCGGAGGCCCAGAGAGAGAGTGGGCAAGCAGACTAAAGAAGGTGGGTACCCGGGTGCAAAGTACCACCAGCACCTGGTAATCCTGGTGTGGACTTAGTCTCTGAGTGGTAAGCTGCAGGGTGACCAGGTGCACGAAGGCCGTTTTGGATAACCAGGTGCACGCGGTTCGTAACAGCGGGGCTATATGCTTTAGTGTCCGAGGAAGGGTGCTTAAGAGTGGGTGCCCTGGTTCGGATGGTGGTGGGTGCCCTGGTTCGGATGGTGGTGGGTGCCCTGGTTCGGATGGTGGTGGGTGCCCTGGTTCGGATGGTGGTGGGTGCCCTGGTTCGGATGGTGGTGGGTGCCCTGGTTCGGATGGTGGTGGGTGCCCTGGTTCGGATGGTGGTGGGTGCCCTGGTTCGGATGGTGGTGGGTGCCCTGGTTCGGATGGTGGTGGGTGCCCTGGTTCGCATGGTGGTGGGTGCCCTGGTTCGGATGGTGGTGGGTGCCCTGGTTCGCATGGTGGTGGGTGCCCTGGTTCGGATGGTGGTGGGTGCCCTGGTTCGGATGGTGGTGGGTGCCCTGGTTCGGATGGTGGTGGGTGCCCTGGTTCGGATGGTGTAAGAGCTTGTGGTGGGGGGTATCCCCCACTGGAGGTCATGCCCATAGAGAGGGGTGTTCCCCGGAGAGTGGGTGAAGGCTATCACTACCTGGTAACCCAAAATAATACCAGGCCCACAGCTGGACATAGTGCAATTTCTGAGAATTTTTGGACTTAGTCATTTTTCAAGAAAGCTCTGTCACTAACTTACATTGATGTTTAAAATGTCCAGTGGCGCCCTCTTGTGGAACATCCCGGGTGGGGGGTGTGTGAGAGGGGGGTATGGGACCGCCTATGGGGTGCTCCCTATCCGGGCATAGTAGTTTGAGGGAGTAAGCTCTACTCTCATGCCCGGAGAGATGGGTGTTCCCCGGATAGTGAGTGAAGGCCTAGAGGCCTGGAGGTCCGTAGTTCCACTGTCCTTAAGGGGGGCAGAGCAGTCAGCCTCTCTGGAGGTTGGCTGCTCTGTCCCCCTTTTTTTTTGGCCTAGTAACCCACAATTATACCAGGCCCACAGATCTGGCCAATGCCCAAACACACATAAAAACACTCATAAATCAGAAATGCTTTATCCCAGTGACATGGGGCTTCAGTATGTATCTCACATAGATAGATATGTTATGTGTGTACCATTTAAAAGTATTTAAAACCATTCTGAATGATTTTGACCTCAAAATAATACAATCACATGATTTGGCCTGGTAACTTAAAAACACATGAAAACCCTCATAAATCAGAAATGCTTTATCCCAGTGACATGGGGCTTCAGTATGTATCTCACATAGATAGATATGTTATGTGTGTACCATTTAAAAGTATTTAAAACCATTCTGAAGACTTTTGACCCCAAAATAACACAAGGCCCACAGCTGTGGCCAATGCCCAAACACACATAAAAACACTCATAAATCAGAAATGCTTTATCCCAGTGACATGGGGCTTCAGTATGTATCTCACATAGATAGATATGTTATGTGTGTACCATTTAAAAGTATTTAAAACCATTCTGAATGATTTTGACCTCAAAATAATACCATCACATGATTTGGCCTGGTAACCTAAAAACACATGAAAACCCTCATAAATCAGAAATGCTTTATCCCAGTGACATGGGGCTTCAGTATGTATCTCACATAGATAGATATGTTATGTGTGTACCATTTAAAAGTATTTAAAACCATTCTGAATGATTTTGACCTTATTTGAAAGCTCCATAAATTGATCTATGGCGCCATCAAGCGACTTTTTAAATGTACTTATCCCACTGACATGGGACAGCAGTGGGCTGCTGAAACAGGTGTCCTGGGGGTGGTGATGGCCTTTAAAAGTATTTAAAACCTTTTTAAAAAATGGTCCTGGTAACCCAGAATAAAACCAGGTGCCCGTTTGGACTTAGTGCAATTTCTGAGAAGAAAAACATAGTCATTTTTCTGAAGATTTTTTGAAAAGCTATATAATTCCCTCTTGCTGTATCTCATTGAGTTGGGCCATTAGGATGGTGCTCTAAGGGTGGGTATGGAGGTCCATATACCCTCTATAAGTATTTAAAACCGTTTTTCAAAAATTGTCCTGGTAACCCAGAATAAAACCAGGTGCACGTTTGGACTTAGTCTCTGAAGCGAACTGAAAAGTTGGCACTTTGTAACTTTTTTGACCAAAATCTGAAATTTTCAAATAATGATTAAAAATACTTCCCGGGGGGCTAGAGGTCCCAGACTTCGGCTCATACCCTCTCTCGTGATGGGCAACAATTAGCCCCGGGTTAGAAAATGTCGCTTCTATAGGAACCTATTTTTTCGGTAAACGGAACTTTTTTTCGCAAACTTAAAACTCGATTTTCTATTATAAATTGTTATGGAAAAACGGTTTAAATTAGATGGAAATGTTCGTCTACGTGTGCCCTTTCGTGCAAAAAAACCCCCATCCTGATTGGAGTTGTACTTTTCGATTTATTCAAGTTTAAAGTGTCCTACCGTGACATCGGGAATAGCCTTGAAACTGTGTGAGTGAGAGTTATTTTTACACACTCGTGGCCGTGTGGGGCAGACAGGTACCGGCGCGATTTGAGAAACCTGGTTTTTGACAACTGGAGAACCACATTCCGTCGGCGACCCATAGGTGGTTGCTACTCTGGCCGAATAGGGAGTGCTTTATGGACACTTTTGAGGGTTACAAGCCCCTCGGAACCATGGTAGTTCGGTCCTTATCCCTTCGGCGACCGATTGATGATTACTACTCATGCCGAATAGGGAGAGCTTTATGGACACTTTTGAGGGTTACAAGCCCCTCGGAACCATGGTAGTTCGGTCCTTATCCCTTCGGCGACCGATTGATGATTACTACTCATGCCGAATAGGGAGAGCTTTATGGACACTTTTGAGGGTTACAAGCCCCTCGGAACCATGGTAGTTCGGTCCTTATCCCTTCGGCGACCGATTGATGATTACTACTCATGCCGAATAGGGAGAGCTTTATGGACACTTTTGAGGGTTACAAGCCCCTCAGAACCGTGGGTACTTTGGACCATATCCCTTCCGCGCCTGCCCTAAGGATTTGGGCCGTCAAAGGGCATGGGTTTGGGCCTTCAAGGGCAGTACACTAATCTCTGAATCCGTATCAGAGTGCCTCTTTTCAGGCATATTGACAAGTGTGTATAGCCCTGGAAGCCTATGAAAGTACCAGGGCATGGCTGTCTGGCCTTGGCATTATGCCCTAAGGATTTGGGCCGTCAAAGGGCATTAGGGCCTATGGGTTTGGGCCTTCAAGGGCAGTACACTAATCTCTGAATCCGTATCAGAGTGCCTCTTTTCAGGCATATTGACAAGTGTGTATAGCCCTGGAAGCCTATGAAAGTAAAGGATTTGGGCCGTCAAAGGGCATTTGGGCCGTCAAAGGGCATTAGGGCCTTGGGTCTTTAGGTTCCCAGGCTCTCGGTGGAAAAAAACGGTGTGATCCCCAGCGGGGCTCGAACACCGATCGTCAGATCATAAGCCACAGCCGCTACCCCCATGGCCAACTGGGCTTTGACGAACAAAGAGGCCCTGGAAGCCTATGAAAGTACCAGGGCATGGCTGTCTGGCCTTGGCATTATGCCCTAAGGATTTGGGCCGTCAAAGGGCATTAGGGCCTATGGGTTTGGGCCTTCAAGGGCAGTACACTAATCTCTGAATCCGTATCAGAGTGCCTCTTTTCAGGCATATTGACAAGTGTGTATAGCCCTGGAAGCCTATGAAAGTACCAGGGCATGGCTGTCTGGCCTTGGCATTATGCCCTAAGGATTTGGGCCGTCAAAGGGCATTTGGGCCGTCGAAGGGCATTTGGGCCGTCAAAGGGCATTAGGGCCGTCAAAGGGCATTAGGGCCTTGGGTCTTTAGGTTCCCAGGCTCTCGGTGGAAAAAAACGGTGTGATCCCCAGCGGGGCTCGAACACCGATCGTCAGATCGTAAGCCACAGCCGCTACCCCCATGGCCAACTGGGCTTTGACGAACAAAGAGGCAACGAGGTGATCTTTATGGTCAAATTTCCAATCAGTCCAATTGGTCTGATATTGGCCCACACCTGGGGCTCATTAAGCCCTAGTTAGGGTTAGGTCGTTGTTTGGTGGAGCAAACAAAGAGACATACACGCACGCAGGAGAGAGAAGCTATGAACAGTAGACTAAAACGTGATTGTGGGCTTTGTTCCAAGCGGAATATCGTGCGGATAGACCGACATTTCAAGTCTGTCCATGCACTTAAGCCTGCTACTACAGAATGGAAGCGTGCTATGCAATCTAGCCGGCGTTCAACTGAGAGACAGCAGCCCGAATCATGGCAGTGTATGCAGCCTAACAACGGTGTTGCACCGCAGCTGGAGCCCTGGGAGAACCCTGGGTATTTCCAGTGTGTTGAAAGTGAGTTGTCCGTGGAGCAGCAGCTGGTAGACAAGGGTGAGCAGTCCGCGGTGGTGGATCAGCAGCTGTGGGACGAGAGTGAGCAGGCGGCGGCGACTGCGCCGGTGCAGTCAACCAGTCAGATCGGTGGTGAACCATGCTCGGAACCGAGGGAGCAAGGCTGCGTCATGGTGACTTCCACGGAGAGCGAGAGTGATGAAGGCGGCGGTGTGTCCTCCAGAATTGAAGGTTGGAGGAATGGAATTTTGACTGAATATGAACACTTTGCTATTGGTAAAAACCCTTCAGTTAAACGAATTGACAATAGTCGCACCAGTCTATCCAGAGTACGACAATTCCTCCGCTATATGTCAGAGGGCAAGGCCGATGAAGGACTGTGTTCTCTGGATAACTACAGACGTGTGTATGAGTGGTATGGTGAATGTGAAGACCGTTGTTTGGCACCATCCACGTTAAAAATGTACCGAGCTGATGTTCGAAGTTTCCTGAATTATCTTATTCAGTTCCGGCCAAAAGGTCTGCAGGCTAAAGCCAGTGGAATTCGAAAGTTGTTACTCTGCTTGGCAAAGATGGACAGGGATTCGCGGCAGAGCCAGGCAACACACAGGGCAAAATTCCGCAAACGGTGCAGGGACGAGGTGCTCAGCGCTGCGGAGTTAAGCCGGTTTGTTGAGCTAAGTAATCAAGCTATTCCTTCGGTTCTCAGTAGGCTGGAGGTCCGAGCCACCTGCGCTGATAGACGTAGGTTTGCGGCTCTCATGTCCAGCCGGTTGGCCATCTTTAATGGCACTCGACGATCCCCAGTCACCACCTTCAGTGAGAGGGAATTTACTGAAGTAACCCCGGAAAGTGGGGGTTATCAGATGTGCATTTCAAGCCACAAAACGAACTATAGCTTCGGTGAGTGCAGAGTTGTTCTATCTGAGCAGGAATACACTTGGCTTAAACGATTCCATCAGATCAGGCCTAATCTGAGTGGAATCACCTCAGACACAACACTCTTCTTTTTCACGTCCTGCGGTCAACCGTACGGCAATCTCTGTGAGTATGTGGGCCAGATATTTGCAGAGTTTGGCATTGGAAGTAAAGTCACCTTCGGTACAATTCGACGAAGCGTTGCTACATTGAACTTTAATCAAGGCTCGGTTACAGACCGGGGAACTGTGGCTGACCATATGTGTCATTCTCTGGAAACGCAGGCACGGTACTACCGGTACCATGATTTGCCTCGTAACGCCAGCCGAGCGCGGTCACTAATTGAGGGACAAATCAACCCATGATTCACTGATAAATAAAGAACATTTATTTGAAATTCACCCATGTCTTTGTGTGTCATTTGGTCACAGTTGAGAATGTATGGAGGCCTGAGGGTCTGAAATACCAGGGTGTTATGGGGTACCAGGTGCACTGAGCTGAAGAGACAGGCCGAGATAGAGGGCAGGCAGGTGGGCAGGCAGGGTAGAGAGAGTAAGCCTTGGTAACCAGTTCAATCACCAGGTACACATGCTGGACTTAGTGCAATGAGAGAGAAGTATGACTCTGTCATTGAATTGTATTGGGTTACCAGGTGACCTTGGTGGGGGGTGTGGGTCCCCCCTATGGGGTCTCCCTAACCCCCCTATGGTGGTCTCAGAGTGGGCATGTAGGTCTGTATACCCTTTAAAAATGTCACCCCTCCATAAATTGATCTATGGCGCCATCAAGCGACTTTTTAAATGTACTTATCCCACTGACATGGGACAGCAGTGGGGTGCTGAAACATGTGTCCTGGGGGTGGTGATGGCCTTTAAAAGTATTTAAAACCGTTTTTCAAAAATTGTCCTGGTAACCCAGAATAAAACCAGGTGCCCGTTTGGACTTAGTGCAATTTCTGAGAAGAAAAACATAGTCATTTTTCTGAAGATTTTTTGAAAAGCTATATAATTCCCTCTTGCTGTATCTCATTGAGTTGGGCCCTTAGGATGGTGCTCTAAGGGTGGGTATGGAGGTCCATATACCCTCTATAAGTATTTAAAACCGTTTTTCAAAAATTGTCCTGGTAACCCAGAATAAAACCAGGTGCCCGTTTGGACTTAGTGCAATTTCTGAGAAGAAAAACATAGTCATTTTTCTGAAGATTTTTTGAAAAGCTATATAATTCCCTCTTGCTGTATCTCATTGAGTTGGGCCCTTAGGATGGTGCTCTAAGGGTGGGTATGGAGGTCCATATACCCTCTATAAGTATTTAAAACCGTTTTTCAAAAATTGTCCTGGTAACCCAGAATAAAACCAGGTGCACGTTTGGACTTAGTCTCTGAAGCGAACTGAAAAGTTGGCACTTTGTAACTTTTTTGACCAAAATCTGAAATTTTCAAATAATGATTAAAAATACTTCCTGAGGGGCTAGAGGTCCCAAATTTTGGCTCATACCCTCTCTCGTGATGGGCAACAATTAGCCCCGGGGTAGAAAATTTCGCTTCCATAGGAACATATTTTTTCGGTAAACGGAACTTTTTTTCGCAAACTTAAAACTCGATTTTCTATTATAAATTGTTATGGAAAAACGGTTTAAATTAGATGGAAATGTTCGTCTACGTGTGCCCTTTCGTGCAAAAAAACCCCCATCCTGATTGGAGTTGTACTTTTCGATTTATTCAAGTTTAAAGTGTCCTACCGTGACATCGGGAATAGCCTTGAAACTGTGTGAGTGAGAGTTATTTTTACACACTCGTGGCCGTGTGGGGCAGACAGGTACCGGCGCGATTTGAGAAACCTGGTTTTTGACAACTGGAGAACCACATTCCGTCGGCGACCCATAGGTGGTTGCTACTCTGGCCGAATAGGGAGTGCTTTATGGACACTTTTGAGGGTTACAAGCCCCTCGGAACCATGGTAGTTCGGTCCTTATCCCTTCGGCGACCGATTGATGATTACTACTCATGCCGAATAGGGAGAGCTTTATGGACACTTTTGAGGGTTACAAGCCCCTCGGAACCATGGTAGTTCGGTCCTTATCCCTTCGGCGACCGATTGATGATTACTACTCTGGCCGAATAGGGAGTGATTTATGGACATTTTTGAGGGTTGCTTGTCCCTCATAACCATGGTTCCTTTGGTTCATATCCCTTCTGCGCCTGATTGGTCGTTACTACTCAGGCCGAATAGGGAGTGCTTTATGGACACTTTTGAGGGTTACAAGCCCCTCAGAACCGTGGGTACTTTGGACCATATCCCTCCGGCGCCCGATTGGTCCTAAGTATTGATCCGATTTTCCCAGCTTGGTGGTGGGAGGATATTGAGCTCTGTCCTGGACAGGTGGTCTATCCCAGCTATCACCTTGTGGGTTTGGGTCCTCCATGACCATGGTTCTTGTCCCATGAATGTGTCCGTCCCTAGCTTCCAACACGTTGCGTATCCATGGTTGTCCTCTGTTGTCGAGCCTGTTTTACATCTTCTGACCGATTTGCAATCTGTTTCCACCTGGGAGGGCCCCTGTCGGCCGGCCATTGGTCGGTGTTCAGACGGACGGTTCCTCCCGCCCCACGTGGAATTGCCTCTATCGGGGGAGCCCCTGTCGGAGACGGTTATCCCCGTCTTAATGTCAAGCTTCAGCCGCGCTCCGTTCGTGCGAGATCTAGCTGGCCCGTCTGTCTCAGTGGCCCTACATTGGTGGGGAGTGGACTACCCAGGTAGCGATGCCTGCGGATGACGTTCACCCATACCGTACCGGCGCCAGAAACACATGTATTTCTCAAACCCTGTCTTTTATCCACGTTGATGGCGTTCCGAATTAACCCTCCAGCTAAGACAAGATACCTGATTAAGCGGTGCCCCGGCACCTGTGGCTCCGGCCACGGGCAGTTCAGGGCCTCCCGCTGGGCGCACGGTGGATTGACCTAGGGCCTCCTCCCCTCACGGGATAGGAGTGGTCCCTGGCTGTTCTCCGCTTAGTGTGCCCGGGTACAACCTCTATGTTGTGAGTGGCTACCTGGTTGATCCTGCCAGTATCATATGCTTGTCTCAAAGATTAAGCCATGCAAGTCTAAGTACACACGGCCGGTACAGTGAAACTGCGAATGGCTCATTAAATCAGTTATGGGTTCGATTCCGGAGAGGGATCCTGAGAAATGGCTACCACATCCAAGGAAGGCAGCAGGGGTGCAAATTACCCACTCCCGACACAAACCAAACTCTGCTGTGGGTCGGGTAGGGTAGGGGGCTCACGCCTCCCGCCTCTCCCTTCCCTCGGCGCGGGTGAACTGGTCCTAGCCCGGTTCCCCGCAGTTCCTTTTTGCCTGGGATGCGCCCGACTGGCTCCATCCCCTTTCCCCGTTAGGCACGGCTAGATGACGCACCGATGGGTGGGTGTGTAGGCCGCTACCGAGGGGGACTGGGGGTGTCCGGTGAACCGGGACTTCCCGAAATGGTCTCACATTTTTAAGCGGCTTGAGTATCACCCAGTATCCTCGCGCGGCACTGGGAACCCAGTCAACCGCTCTGCGCCCCGGCGCAGGCGGGGGTTTAATGTCTCCCCGGCCCCACCGGCGCTTCGGCGACGGCGGCAGAGGAGCACCCGGAGGCCCCCATAAAGTTAAACCTACCTGTCTTTGAACTATGACCTCTCGCTCTGGCGAAGGGCGGAGGAAAGGAGGGCAACCTCCCCAACTCCCAACCCTTGAAACACGGACCAAGGAGACTAACGCACGCGCAAGTCAGAGTGTTTTCTCCGACACACCCCGTGGCGCAATGAAAGTGAGGGCCGGCGCGCGCTGGCTGAGGTGGGATCCCGGCCCTACGGGGTTGGGCGCACCACCGGCCCGTCTCGCCCGCTCTGTCGGGGAGGTGGAGCGTGAGCGTGTGCGATAGGACCCGAAAGATGATGAACTATGCCTGGGCGGTCCTGACGTGCAAATCGGTTGTCCGATCACCGCGGTGAGCACGGAAGCTGGGCGGGAAACCCGAGAGAGGGGCCCAAGCCCTGGAAAGAGTTGCAGTTCCGGCGGCGTCCGGTGAGCTCTTGCTGGCCCTTGAAAATCCGTAAGAGAGGGTGTAAATCTCACGTCGGGCCGTACCCATATCCGCAGCAGGTCTCCAAGGGCAACATCCTCTGGCATGTTAGAACAATGCATGTTAAGGAAAGTTGATGAGTCAGATCCGTAACTTCGGGGTAAAGATTGGTTCTAAGGGCAGGGCTGGGTAGGTCGGGCTAGGGTGTGAAATGAGGCTGGGCTCGATTCATGCCGATCTCCCCAGAAAGATGCTCGTCGGCCCCAGTAACAAGGGGTAAGGGATCTCCGGCGGGTATGTAGCCTTCGAACCAAGCTTTTTTGGGACAGAAGGCGTCTTCCTCCACCTCCCCCGTTATATCTAACTGGTTACCAGGTGCACAGAGAAGGGCCAGGAGGCAGAGTCCGGAGGCCCAGAGAGAGAGTGGGCAAGCAGACTAAAGAAGGTGGGTACCCGGGTGCAAAGTACCACCAGCACCTGGTAATCCTGGTGTGGACTTAGTCTCTGAGTGGTAAGCTGCAGGGTGACCAGGTGCACGAAGGCCGTTTTGGATAACCAGGTGCACGCGGTTCGTAACAGCGGGGCTATATGCTTTAGTGTCCGAGGAAGGGTGCTTAAGAGTGGGTGCCCTGGTTCGGATGGTGGTGGGTGCCCTGGTTCGGATGGTGGTGGGTGCCCTGGTTCGGATGGTGGTGGGTGCCCTGGTTCGGATGGTGGTGGGTGCCCTGGTTCGGATGGTGGTGGGTGCCCTGGTTCGGATGGTGGTGGGTGCCCTGGTTCGGATGGTGGTGGGTGCCCTGGTTCGGATGGTGGTGGGTGCCCTGGTTCGGATGGTGGTGGGTGCCCTGGTTCGCATGGTGGTGGGTGCCCTGGTTCGGATGGTGGTGGGTGCCCTGGTTCGCATGGTGGTGGGTGCCCTGGTTCGGATGGTGGTGGGTGCCCTGGTTCGGATGGTGGTGGGTGCCCTGGTTCGGATGGTGGTGGGTGCCCTGGTTCGGATGGTGTAAGAGCTTGTGGTGGGGGGTATCCCCCACTGGAGGTCATGCCCATAGAGAGGGGTGTTCCCCGGAGAGTGGGTGAAGGCTATCACTACCTGGTAACCCAAAATAATACCAGGCCCACAGCTGGACATAGTGCAATTTCTGAGAATTTTTGGACTTAGTCATTTTTCAAGAAAGCTCTGTCACTAACTTACATTGATGTTTAAAATGTCCAGTGGCGCCCTCTTGTGGAACATCCCGGGTGGGGGGTGTGTGAGAGGGGGGTATGGGACCGCCTATGGGGTGCTCCCTATCCGGGCATAGTAGTTTGAGGGAGTAAGCTCTACTCTCATGCCCGGAGAGATGGGTGTTCCCCGGATAGTGAGTGAAGGCCTAGAGGCCTGGAGGTCCGTAGTTCCACTGTCCTTAAGGGGGGCAGAGCAGTCAGCCTCTCTGGAGGTTGGCTGCTCTGTCCCCCTTTTTTTTTGGCCTAGTAACCCACAATTATACCAGGCCCACAGATCTGGCCAATGCCCAAACACACATAAAAACACTCATAAATCAGAAATGCTTTATCCCAGTGACATGGGGCTTCAGTATGTATCTCACATAGATAGATATGTTATGTGTGTACCATTTAAAAGTATTTAAAACCATTCTGAATGATTTTGACCTCAAAATAATACAATCACATGATTTGGCCTGGTAACTTAAAAACACATGAAAACCCTCATAAATCAGAAATGCTTTATCCCAGTGACATGGGGCTTCAGTATGTATCTCACATAGATAGATATGTTATGTGTGTACCATTTAAAAGTATTTAAAACCATTCTGAAGACTTTTGACCCCAAAATAACACAAGGCCCACAGCTGTGGCCAATGCCCAAACACACATAAAAACACTCATAAATCAGAAATGCTTTATCCCAGTGACATGGGGCTTCAGTATGTATCTCACATAGATAGATATGTTATGTGTGTACCATTTAAAAGTATTTAAAACCATTCTGAATGATTTTGACCTCAAAATAATACCATCACATGATTTGGCCTGGTAACCTAAAAACACATGAAAACCCTCATAAATCAGAAATGCTTTATCCCAGTGACATGGGGCTTCAGTATGTATCTCACATAGATAGATATGTTATGTGTGTACCATTTAAAAGTATTTAAAACCATTCTGAATGATTTTGACCTTATTTGAAAGCTCCATAAATTGATCTATGGCGCCATCAAGCGACTTTTTAAATGTACTTATCCCACTGACATGGGACAGCAGTGGGCTGCTGAAACAGGTGTCCTGGGGGTGGTGATGGCCTTTAAAAGTATTTAAAACCTTTTTAAAAAATGGTCCTGGTAACCCAGAATAAAACCAGGTGCCCGTTTGGACTTAGTGCAATTTCTGAGAAGAAAAACATAGTCATTTTTCTGAAGATTTTTTGAAAAGCTATATAATTCCCTCTTGCTGTATCTCATTGAGTTGGGCCATTAGGATGGTGCTCTAAGGGTGGGTATGGAGGTCCATATACCCTCTATAAGTATTTAAAACCGTTTTTCAAAAATTGTCCTGGTAACCCAGAATAAAACCAGGTGCACGTTTGGACTTAGTCTCTGAAGCGAACTGAAAAGTTGGCACTTTGTAACTTTTTTGACCAAAATCTGAAATTTTCAAATAATGATTAAAAATACTTCCCGGGGGGCTAGAGGTCCCAGACTTCGGCTCATACCCTCTCTCGTGATGGGCAACAATTAGCCCCGGGTTAGAAAATGTCGCTTCTATAGGAACCTATTTTTTCGGTAAACGGAACTTTTTTTCGCAAACTTAAAACTCGATTTTCTATTATAAATTGTTATGGAAAAACGGTTTAAATTAGATGGAAATGTTCGTCTACGTGTGCCCTTTCGTGCAAAAAAACCCCCATCCTGATTGGAGTTGTACTTTTCGATTTATTCAAGTTTAAAGTGTCCTACCGTGACATCGGGAATAGCCTTGAAACTGTGTGAGTGAGAGTTATTTTTACACACTCGTGGCCGTGTGGGGCAGACAGGTACCGGCGCGATTTGAGAAACCTGGTTTTTGACAACTGGAGAACCACATTCCGTCGGCGACCCATAGGTGGTTGCTACTCTGGCCGAATAGGGAGTGCTTTATGGACACTTTTGAGGGTTACAAGCCCCTCGGAACCATGGTAGTTCGGTCCTTATCCCTTCGGCGACCGATTGATGATTACTACTCATGCCGAATAGGGAGAGCTTTATGGACACTTTTGAGGGTTACAAGCCCCTCGGAACCATGGTAGTTCGGTCCTTATCCCTTCGGCGACCGATTGATGATTACTACTCATGCCGAATAGGGAGAGCTTTATGGACACTTTTGAGGGTTACAAGCCCCTCGGAACCATGGTAGTTCGGTCCTTATCCCTTCGGCGACCGATTGATGATTACTACTCATGCCGAATAGGGAGAGCTTTATGGACACTTTTGAGGGTTACAAGCCCCTCAGAACCGTGGGTACTTTGGACCATATCCCTTCCGCGCCTGCCCTAAGGATTTGGGCCGTCAAAGGGCATGGGTTTGGGCCTTCAAGGGCAGTACACTAATCTCTGAATCCGTATCAGAGTGCCTCTTTTCAGGCATATTGACAAGTGTGTATAGCCCTGGAAGCCTATGAAAGTACCAGGGCATGGCTGTCTGGCCTTGGCATTATGCCCTAAGGATTTGGGCCGTCAAAGGGCATTAGGGCCTATGGGTTTGGGCCTTCAAGGGCAGTACACTAATCTCTGAATCCGTATCAGAGTGCCTCTTTTCAGGCATATTGACAAGTGTGTATAGCCCTGGAAGCCTATGAAAGTAAAGGATTTGGGCCGTCAAAGGGCATTTGGGCCGTCAAAGGGCATTAGGGCCTTGGGTCTTTAGGTTCCCAGGCTCTCGGTGGAAAAAAACGGTGTGATCCCCAGCGGGGCTCGAACACCGATCGTCAGATCATAAGCCACAGCCGCTACCCCCATGGCCAACTGGGCTTTGACGAACAAAGAGGCCCTGGAAGCCTATGAAAGTACCAGGGCATGGCTGTCTGGCCTTGGCATTATGCCCTAAGGATTTGGGCCGTCAAAGGGCATTAGGGCCTATGGGTTTGGGCCTTCAAGGGCAGTACACTAATCTCTGAATCCGTATCAGAGTGCCTCTTTTCAGGCATATTGACAAGTGTGTATAGCCCTGGAAGCCTATGAAAGTACCAGGGCATGGCTGTCTGGCCTTGGCATTATGCCCTAAGGATTTGGGCCGTCAAAGGGCATTTGGGCCGTCGAAGGGCATTTGGGCCGTCAAAGGGCATTAGGGCCGTCAAAGGGCATTAGGGCCTTGGGTCTTTAGGTTCCCAGGCTCTCGGTGGAAAAAAACGGTGTGATCCCCAGCGGGGCTCGAACACCGATCGTCAGATCGTAAGCCACAGCCGCTACCCCCATGGCCAACTGGGCTTTGACGAACAAAGAGGCAACGAGGTGATCTTTATGGTCAAATTTCCAATCAGTCCAATTGGTCTGATATTGGCCCACACCTGGGGCTCATTAAGCCCTAGTTAGGGTTAGGTCGTTGTTTGGTGGAGCAAACAAAGAGACATACACGCACGCAGGAGAGAGAAGCTATGAACAGTAGACTAAAACGTGATTGTGGGCTTTGTTCCAAGCGGAATATCGTGCGGATAGACCGACATTTCAAGTCTGTCCATGCACTTAAGCCTGCTACTACAGAATGGAAGCGTGCTATGCAATCTAGCCGGCGTTCAACTGAGAGACAGCAGCCCGAATCATGGCAGTGTATGCAGCCTAACAACGGTGTTGCACCGCAGCTGGAGCCCTGGGAGAACCCTGGGTATTTCCAGTGTGTTGAAAGTGAGTTGTCCGTGGAGCAGCAGCTGGTAGACAAGGGTGAGCAGTCCGCGGTGGTGGATCAGCAGCTGTGGGACGAGAGTGAGCAGGCGGCGGCGACTGCGCCGGTGCAGTCAACCAGTCAGATCGGTGGTGAACCATGCTCGGAACCGAGGGAGCAAGGCTGCGTCATGGTGACTTCCACGGAGAGCGAGAGTGATGAAGGCGGCGGTGTGTCCTCCAGAATTGAAGGTTGGAGGAATGGAATTTTGACTGAATATGAACACTTTGCTATTGGTAAAAACCCTTCAGTTAAACGAATTGACAATAGTCGCACCAGTCTATCCAGAGTACGACAATTCCTCCGCTATATGTCAGAGGGCAAGGCCGATGAAGGACTGTGTTCTCTGGATAACTACAGACGTGTGTATGAGTGGTATGGTGAATGTGAAGACCGTTGTTTGGCACCATCCACGTTAAAAATGTACCGAGCTGATGTTCGAAGTTTCCTGAATTATCTTATTCAGTTCCGGCCAAAAGGTCTGCAGGCTAAAGCCAGTGGAATTCGAAAGTTGTTACTCTGCTTGGCAAAGATGGACAGGGATTCGCGGCAGAGCCAGGCAACACACAGGGCAAAATTCCGCAAACGGTGCAGGGACGAGGTGCTCAGCGCTGCGGAGTTAAGCCGGTTTGTTGAGCTAAGTAATCAAGCTATTCCTTCGGTTCTCAGTAGGCTGGAGGTCCGAGCCACCTGCGCTGATAGACGTAGGTTTGCGGCTCTCATGTCCAGCCGGTTGGCCATCTTTAATGGCACTCGACGATCCCCAGTCACCACCTTCAGTGAGAGGGAATTTACTGAAGTAACCCCGGAAAGTGGGGGTTATCAGATGTGCATTTCAAGCCACAAAACGAACTATAGCTTCGGTGAGTGCAGAGTTGTTCTATCTGAGCAGGAATACACTTGGCTTAAACGATTCCATCAGATCAGGCCTAATCTGAGTGGAATCACCTCAGACACAACACTCTTCTTTTTCACGTCCTGCGGTCAACCGTACGGCAATCTCTGTGAGTATGTGGGCCAGATATTTGCAGAGTTTGGCATTGGAAGTAAAGTCACCTTCGGTACAATTCGACGAAGCGTTGCTACATTGAACTTTAATCAAGGCTCGGTTACAGACCGGGGAACTGTGGCTGACCATATGTGTCATTCTCTGGAAACGCAGGCACGGTACTACCGGTACCATGATTTGCCTCGTAACGCCAGCCGAGCGCGGTCACTAATTGAGGGACAAATCAACCCATGATTCACTGATAAATAAAGAACATTTATTTGAAATTCACCCATGTCTTTGTGTGTCATTTGGTCACAGTTGAGAATGTATGGAGGCCTGAGGGTCTGAAATACCAGGGTGTTATGGGGTACCAGGTGCACTGAGCTGAAGAGACAGGCCGAGATAGAGGGCAGGCAGGTGGGCAGGCAGGGTAGAGAGAGTAAGCCTTGGTAACCAGTTCAATCACCAGGTACACATGCTGGACTTAGTGCAATGAGAGAGAAGTATGACTCTGTCATTGAATTGTATTGGGTTACCAGGTGACCTTGGTGGGGGGTGTGGGTCCCCCCTATGGGGTCTCCCTAACCCCCCTATGGTGGTCTCAGAGTGGGCATGTAGGTCTGTATACCCTTTAAAAATGTCACCCCTCCATAAATTGATCTATGGCGCCATCAAGCGACTTTTTAAATGTACTTATCCCACTGACATGGGACAGCAGTGGGGTGCTGAAACATGTGTCCTGGGGGTGGTGATGGCCTTTAAAAGTATTTAAAACCGTTTTTCAAAAATTGTCCTGGTAACCCAGAATAAAACCAGGTGCCCGTTTGGACTTAGTGCAATTTCTGAGAAGAAAAACATAGTCATTTTTCTGAAGATTTTTTGAAAAGCTATATAATTCCCTCTTGCTGTATCTCATTGAGTTGGGCCCTTAGGATGGTGCTCTAAGGGTGGGTATGGAGGTCCATATACCCTCTATAAGTATTTAAAACCGTTTTTCAAAAATTGTCCTGGTAACCCAGAATAAAACCAGGTGCCCGTTTGGACTTAGTGCAATTTCTGAGAAGAAAAACATAGTCATTTTTCTGAAGATTTTTTGAAAAGCTATATAATTCCCTCTTGCTGTATCTCATTGAGTTGGGCCCTTAGGATGGTGCTCTAAGGGTGGGTATGGAGGTCCATATACCCTCTATAAGTATTTAAAACCGTTTTTCAAAAATTGTCCTGGTAACCCAGAATAAAACCAGGTGCACGTTTGGACTTAGTCTCTGAAGCGAACTGAAAAGTTGGCACTTTGTAACTTTTTTGACCAAAATCTGAAATTTTCAAATAATGATTAAAAATACTTCCTGAGGGGCTAGAGGTCCCAAATTTTGGCTCATACCCTCTCTCGTGATGGGCAACAATTAGCCCCGGGGTAGAAAATTTCGCTTCCATAGGAACATATTTTTTCGGTAAACGGAACTTTTTTTCGCAAACTTAAAACTCGATTTTCTATTATAAATTGTTATGGAAAAACGGTTTAAATTAGATGGAAATGTTCGTCTACGTGTGCCCTTTCGTGCAAAAAAACCCCCATCCTGATTGGAGTTGTACTTTTCGATTTATTCAAGTTTAAAGTGTCCTACCGTGACATCGGGAATAGCCTTGAAACTGTGTGAGTGAGAGTTATTTTTACACACTCGTGGCCGTGTGGGGCAGACAGGTACCGGCGCGATTTGAGAAACCTGGTTTTTGACAACTGGAGAACCACATTCCGTCGGCGACCCATAGGTGGTTGCTACTCTGGCCGAATAGGGAGTGCTTTATGGACACTTTTGAGGGTTACAAGCCCCTCGGAACCATGGTAGTTCGGTCCTTATCCCTTCGGCGACCGATTGATGATTACTACTCATGCCGAATAGGGAGAGCTTTATGGACACTTTTGAGGGTTACAAGCCCCTCGGAACCATGGTAGTTCGGTCCTTATCCCTTCGGCGACCGATTGATGATTACTACTCTGGCCGAATAGGGAGTGATTTATGGACATTTTTGAGGGTTGCTTGTCCCTCATAACCATGGTTCCTTTGGTTCATATCCCTTCTGCGCCTGATTGGTCGTTACTACTCAGGCCGAATAGGGAGTGCTTTATGGACACTTTTGAGGGTTACAAGCCCCTCAGAACCGTGGGTACTTTGGACCATATCCCTCCGGCGCCCGATTGGTCCTAAGTATTGATCCGATTTTCCCAGCTTGGTGGTGGGAGGATATTGAGCTCTGTCCTGGACAGGTGGTCTATCCCAGCTATCACCTTGTGGGTTTGGGTCCTCCATGACCATGGTTCTTGTCCCATGAATGTGTCCGTCCCTAGCTTCCAACACGTTGCGTATCCATGGTTGTCCTCTGTTGTCGAGCCTGTTTTACATCTTCTGACCGATTTGCAATCTGTTTCCACCTGGGAGGGCCCCTGTCGGCCGGCCATTGGTCGGTGTTCAGACGGACGGTTCCTCCCGCCCCACGTGGAATTGCCTCTATCGGGGGAGCCCCTGTCGGAGACGGTTATCCCCGTCTTAATGTCAAGCTTCAGCCGCGCTCCGTTCGTGCGAGATCTAGCTGGCCCGTCTGTCTCAGTGGCCCTACATTGGTGGGGAGTGGACTACCCAGGTAGCGATGCCTGCGGATGACGTTCACCCATACCGTACCGGCGCCAGAAACACATGTATTTCTCAAACCCTGTCTTTTATCCACGTTGATGGCGTTCCGAATTAACCCTCCAGCTAAGACAAGATACCTGATTAAGCGGTGCCCCGGCACCTGTGGCTCCGGCCACGGGCAGTTCAGGGCCTCCCGCTGGGCGCACGGTGGATTGACCTAGGGCCTCCTCCCCTCACGGGATAGGAGTGGTCCCTGGCTGTTCTCCGCTTAGTGTGCCCGGGTACAACCTCTATGTTGTGAGTGGCTACCTGGTTGATCCTGCCAGTATCATATGCTTGTCTCAAAGATTAAGCCATGCAAGTCTAAGTACACACGGCCGGTACAGTGAAACTGCGAATGGCTCATTAAATCAGTTATGGGTTCGATTCCGGAGAGGGATCCTGAGAAATGGCTACCACATCCAAGGAAGGCAGCAGGGGTGCAAATTACCCACTCCCGACACAAACCAAACTCTGCTGTGGGTCGGGTAGGGTAGGGGGCTCACGCCTCCCGCCTCTCCCTTCCCTCGGCGCGGGTGAACTGGTCCTAGCCCGGTTCCCCGCAGTTCCTTTTTGCCTGGGATGCGCCCGACTGGCTCCATCCCCTTTCCCCGTTAGGCACGGCTAGATGACGCACCGATGGGTGGGTGTGTAGGCCGCTACCGAGGGGGACTGGGGGTGTCCGGTGAACCGGGACTTCCCGAAATGGTCTCACATTTTTAAGCGGCTTGAGTATCACCCAGTATCCTCGCGCGGCACTGGGAACCCAGTCAACCGCTCTGCGCCCCGGCGCAGGCGGGGGTTTAATGTCTCCCCGGCCCCACCGGCGCTTCGGCGACGGCGGCAGAGGAGCACCCGGAGGCCCCCATAAAGTTAAACCTACCTGTCTTTGAACTATGACCTCTCGCTCTGGCGAAGGGCGGAGGAAAGGAGGGCAACCTCCCCAACTCCCAACCCTTGAAACACGGACCAAGGAGACTAACGCACGCGCAAGTCAGAGTGTTTTCTCCGACACACCCCGTGGCGCAATGAAAGTGAGGGCCGGCGCGCGCTGGCTGAGGTGGGATCCCGGCCCTACGGGGTTGGGCGCACCACCGGCCCGTCTCGCCCGCTCTGTCGGGGAGGTGGAGCGTGAGCGTGTGCGATAGGACCCGAAAGATGATGAACTATGCCTGGGCGGTCCTGACGTGCAAATCGGTTGTCCGATCACCGCGGTGAGCACGGAAGCTGGGCGGGAAACCCGAGAGAGGGGCCCAAGCCCTGGAAAGAGTTGCAGTTCCGGCGGCGTCCGGTGAGCTCTTGCTGGCCCTTGAAAATCCGTAAGAGAGGGTGTAAATCTCACGTCGGGCCGTACCCATATCCGCAGCAGGTCTCCAAGGGCAACATCCTCTGGCATGTTAGAACAATGCATGTTAAGGAAAGTTGTGACCATATGTGTCATTCTCTGGAAACGCAGGCACGGTACTACCGGTACCATGATTTGCCTCGTAACGCCAGCCGAGCGCGGTCACTAATTGAGGGACAAATCAACCCATGATTCACTGATAAATAAAGAACATTTATTTGAAAATTCACCCATGTCTTTGTGTGTCATTTGGTCACGGTTGAGAATGTATGGAGGCCTGAGGGTCTGAAATACCAGGGTGTTATGGGGTACCAGGTGCACTGAGCTGAAGAGACAGGCCGAGATAGAGGGCAGGCAGGTGGGCAGGCAGGGTAGAGAGAGTAAGCCTTGGTAACCAGTTCAATCACCAGGTACACATGCTGGACTTAGTGCAATGAGAGAGAAGTATGACTCTGTCATTGAATTGTATTGGGTTACCAGGTGACCTTGGTGGGGGGGTGTGGGTCCCCCCTATGGGGTCTCCCTAACCCCCCTATGGTGGTCTCAGAGTGGGCATGTAGGTCTGTATACCCTTTAAAAATGTCACCCCTCCATAAATTGATCTATGGCGCCATCAAGCGACTTTTTAAATGTACTTATCCCACTGACATGGGACAGCAGTGGGGTGCTGAAACATGTGTCCTGGGGGTGGTGATGGCCTTTAAAAGTATTTAAAACCTTTTTAAAAAATTGGTCCTGGTAACCCAGACATAAAACCAGAGTGCCCGTTCTGAGAGCTGAAACGTAGCCGTTTCTGAGAAGACTTAAGGGACATAGTCATTTTTCAGAGAGATTATTTGAAAAGCTCCATAAATTGATCTATGGCGCCATCAAGCGACTCTTTAATGTACTGTATCCCACTGACATGGGACCGCTTAGTGAGGGTGCTCAAACGGGTGGGTCCTGGGGGTCCGTGATGCCCTCTAAAAGTATTTAAAACCGTTTTTCAAAAATTGTCCTGGTAACCCAGAATAAAACCAGGTGCCCGTTTGGACTTAGTGCAATTTCTGAGAAGAAAAACATAGTCATTTTTCTGAAGATTTTTTGAAAAGCTATATAATTCCCTCTTGCTGTATCTCATTGAGTTGGGCCCTTAGGATGGTGCTCTAAGGGTGGGTATGGAGGTCCATATACCCTCTATAAGTATTTAAAACCGTTTTTCAAAAATTGTCCTGGTAACCCAGAATAAAACCAGGTGCACGTTTGGACTTAGTCTCTGAAGCGAACTGAAAAGTTGGCACTTTGTAACTTTTTTGACCAAAATCTGAAATTTTCAAATAATGATTAAAAAATACTTCCTGAGGGGCTAGAGGTCCCAAATTTTGGCTCATACCCTCTCTCGTGATGGGGCAACAATTAGCCCCGGGGTAGAAAATTTCGCTTCCATAGGAACCTATTTTTTCGGTAAACGGAACTTTTTTTCGCAAACTTAAAACTCGATTTTCTATTATAAATTGTTATGGAAAAACGGTTTAAATTAGATGGAAATGTTCGTCTACGTGTGCCCTTTCGTAGCAAAAAAACCCCCCATCCTGATTGGAGTTGTACTTTTCGATTTATTCAAGTTTTAAAGTGTCCTACCGTGACATCGGGAATAGCCTTGAAACTGTGTGAGTGACAGTTATTTTTTACACACTCGTGGCCGTGTGGGGCAGACAGGTACCGGCGCGATTTGAGAAACCTGGTTTTTGACAACTGGAGAACCACATTCCGTCGGCGACCCATAGGGTGGTTGCTACTCTGGCCGAATAGGGAGTGCTTTATGGACACTTTTGAGGGTTACAAGCCCCTCGGAACCATGGTAGTTCGGTCCTTATCCCTTCGGCGACCGATTGATGATTACTACTCATGCCGAATAGGGAGAGCTTTATGGACACTTTTGAGGGTTACAAGCCCCTCGGAACCATGGTAGTTCGGTCCTTATCCCTTCGGCGACCGATTGATGATTACTACTCTGGCCGAATAGGGAGTGATTTATGGACATTTTTGAGGGTTGCTTGTCCCTCATAACCATGGTTCCTTTGGTTCATATCCCTTCTGCGCCTGATTGGTCGTTACTACTCAGGCCGAATAGGGAGTGCTTTATGGACACTTTTGAGGGTTACAAGCCCCTCAGAACCGTGGGTACTTTGGACCATATCCCTCCGGCGCCCGATTGGTCCTAAGTATTGATCCGATTTTCCCAGCTTGGTGGTGGGAGGATATTGAGCTCTGTCCTGGACAGGTGGTCTATCCCAGCTATCACCTTGTGGGTTTGGGTCCTCCATGACCATGGTTCTTGTCCCATGAATGTGTCCGTCCCTAGCTTCCAACACGTTGCGTATCCATGGTTGTCCTCTGTTGTCGAGCCTGTTTTACATCTTCTGACCGATTTGCAATCTGTTTCCACCTGGGAGGGCCCCTGTCGGCCGGCCATTGGTCGGTGTTCAGACGGACGGTTCCTCCCGCCCCACGTGGAATTGCCTCTATCGGGGGAGCCCCTGTCGGAGACGGTTATCCCCGTCTTAATGTCAAGCTTCAGCCGCGCTCCGTTCGTGCGAGATCTAGCTGGCCCGTCTGTCTCAGTGGCCCTACATTGGTGGGGAGTGGACTACCCAGGTAGCGATGCCTGCGGATGACGTTCACCCATACCGTACCGGCGCCAGAAACACATGTATTTCTCAAACCCTGTCTTTTATCCACGTTGATGGCGTTCCGAATTAACCCTCCAGCTAAGACAAGATACCTGATTAAGCGGTGCCCCGGCACCTGTGGCTCCGGCCACGGGCAGTTCAGGGCCTCCCGCTGGGCGCACGGTGGATTGACCTAGGGCCTCCTCCCCTCACGGGATAGGAGTGGTCCCTGGCTGTTCTCCGCTTAGTGTGCCCGGGTACAACCTCTATGTTGTGAGTGGCTACCTGGTTGATCCTGCCAGTAGCATATGCTTGTCTCAAAGATTAAGCCATGCAAGTCTAAGTACACACGGCCGGTACAGTGAAACTGCGAATGGCTCATTAAATCAGTTATGGGTTCGATTCCGGAGAGGGATCCTGAGAAATGGCTACCACATCCAAGGAAGGCAGCAGGGGTGCAAATTACCCACTCCCGACACAAACCAAACTCTGCTGTGGGTCGGGTAGGGTAGGGGGCTCACGCCTCCCGCCTCTCCCTTCCCTCGGCGCGGGTGAACTGGTCCTAGCCCGGTTCCCCGCAGTTCCTTTTTGCCTGGGATGCGCCCGACTGGCTCCATCCCCTTTCCCCGTTAGGCACGGCTAGATGACGCACCGATGGGTGGGTGTGTAGGCCGCTACCGAGGGGGACTGGGGGTGTCCGGTGAACCGGGACTTCCCGAAATGGTCTCACATTTTTAAGCGGCTTGAGTATCACCCAGTATCCTCGCGCGGCACTGGGAACCCAGTCAACCGCTCTGCGCCCCGGCGCAGGCGGGGGTTTAATGTCTCCCCGGCCCCACCGGCGCTTCGGCGACGGCGGCAGAGGAGCACCCGGAGGCCCCCATAAAGTTAAACCTACCTGTCTTTGAACTATGACCTCTCGCTCTGGCGAAGGGCGGAGGAAAGGAGGGCAACCTCCCCAACTCCCAACCCTTGAAACACGGACCAAGGAGACTAACGCACGCGCAAGTCAGAGTGTTTTCTCCGACACACCCCGTGGCGCAATGAAAGTGAGGGCCGGCGCGCGCTGGCTGAGGTGGGATCCCGGCCCTACGGGGTTGGGCGCACCACCGGCCCGTCTCGCCCGCTCTGTCGGGGAGGTGGAGCGTGAGCGTGTGCGATAGGACCCGAAAGATGATGAACTATGCCTGGGCGGTCCTGACGTGCAAATCGGTTGTCCGATCACCGCGGTGAGCACGGAAGCTGGGCGGGAAACCCGAGAGAGGGGCCCAAGCCCTGGAAAGAGTTGCAGTTCCGGCGGCGTCCGGTGAGCTCTTGCTGGCCCTTGAAAATCCGTAAGAGAGGGTGTAAATCTCACGTCGGGCCGTACCCATATCCGCAGCAGGTCTCCAAGGGCAACATCCTCTGGCATGTTAGAACAATGCATGTTAAGGAAAGTTGATGAGTCAGATCCGTAACTTCGGGGTAAAGATTGGTTCTAAGGGCAGGGCTGGGTAGGTCGGGCTAGGGTGTGAAATGAGGCTGGGCTCGATTCATGCCGATCTCCCCAGAAAGATGCTCGTCGGCCCCAGTAACAAGGGGTAAGGGATCTCCGGCGGGTATGTAGCCTTCGAACCAAGCTTTTTTGGGACAGAAGGCGTCTTCCTCCACCTCCCCCGTTATATCTAACTGGTTACCAGGTGCACAGAGAAGGGCCAGGAGGCAGAGTCCGGAGGCCCAGAGAGAGAGTGGGCAAGCAGACTAAAGAAGGTGGGTACCCGGGTGCAAAGTACCACCAGCACCTGGTAATCCTGGTGTGGACTTAGTCTCTGAGTGGTAAGCTGCAGGGTGACCAGGTGCACGAAGGCCGTTTTGGATCACCAGGTGCACGCGGTTCGTAACAGCGGGGCTATATGCTTTAGTGTCCGAGGAAGGGTGCTTAAGAGTGGGTGCCCTGGTTCGGATGGTGGTGGGTGCCCTGGTTCGGATGGTGGTGGGTGCCCTGGTTCGGATGGTGGTGGGTGCCCTGGTTCGGATGGTGGTGGGTGCCCTGGTTCGGATGGTGGTGGGTGCCCTGGTTCGGATGGTGGTGGGTGCCCTGGTTCGGATGGTGGTGGGTGCCCTGGTTCGGATGGTGGTGGGTGCCCTGGTTCGGATGGTGGTGGGTGCCCTGGTTCGCATGGTGGTGGGTGCCCTGGTTCGGATGGTGGTGGGTGCCCTGGTTCGCATGGTGGTGGGTGCCCTGGTTCGGATGGTGGTGGGTGCCCTGGTTCGGATGGTGGTGGGTGCCCTGGTTCGGATGGTGGTGGGTGCCCTGGTTCGGATGGTGTAAGAGCTTGTGGTGGGGGGTATCCCCCACTGGAGGTCATGCCCATAGAGAGGGGTGTTCCCCGGAGAGTGGGTGAAGGCTATCACTACCTGGTAACCCAAAATAATACCAGGCCCACAGCTGGACATAGTGCAATTTCTGAGAATTTTTGGACTTAGTCATTTTTCAAGAAAGCTCTGTCACTAACTTACATTGATGTTTAAAATGTCCAGTGGCGCCCTCTTGTGGAACATCCCGGGTGGGGGGTGTGTGAGAGGGGGGTATGGGACCGCCTATGGGGTGCTCCCTATCCGGGCATAGTAGTTTGAGGGAGTAAGCTCTACTCTCATGCCCGGAGAGATGGGTGTTCCCCGGATAGTGAGTGAAGGCCTAGAGGCCTGGAGGTCCGTAGTTCCACTGTCCTTAAGGGGGGCAGAGCAGTCAGCCTCTCTGGAGGTTGGCTGCTCTGTCCCCCTTTTTTTTTGGCCTAGTAACCCACAATTATACCAGGCCCACAGATCTGGCCAATGCCCAAACACACATAAAAACACTCATAAATCAGAAATGCTTTATCCCAGTGACATGGGGCTTCAGTATGTATCTCACATAGATAGATATGTTATGTGTGTACCATTTAAAAGTATTTAAAACCATTCTGAATGATTTTGACCTCAAAATAATACAATCACATGATTTGGCCTGGTAACTTAAAAACACATGAAAACCCTCATAAATCAGAAATGCTTTATCCCAGTGACATGGGGCTTCAGTATGTATCTCACATAGATAGATATGTTATGTGTGTACCATTTAAAAGTATTTAAAACCATTCTGAAGACTTTTGACCCCAAAATAACACAAGGCCCACAGCTGTGGCCAATGCCCAAACACACATAAAAACACTCATAAATCAGAAATGCTTTATCCCAGTGACATGGGGCTTCAGTATGTATCTCACATAGATAGATATGTTATGTGGTGTACCATTTAAAAGTATTTAAAACCATTCTGAATGATTTTGACCTCAAAATAATACCATCACATGATTTGGCCTGGTAACCTAAAAACACATGAAAACCCTCATAAATCAGAAATGCTTTATCCCAGTGACATGGGGCTTCAGTATGTATCTCACATAGATAGATATGTTATGTGTGTACCATTTAAAAGTATTTAAAACCATTCTGAATGATTTTGACCTTATTTGAAAGCTCCATAAATTGATCTATGGCGCCATCAAGCGACTTTTTAAATGTACTTATCCCACTGACATGGGACAGCAGTGGGCTGCTGAAACAGGTGTCCTGGGGGGTGGTGATGGCCATTTAAAAGTATTTAAAACCTTTTTAAAAAATGGTCCTGGTAACCCAGAATAAAACCAGGTGCCCGTTTGGACTTAGTGCAATTTCTGAGAAGAAAAACATAGTCATTTTTCTGAAGATTTTTTGAAAAGCTATATAATTCCCTCTTGCTGTATCTCATTGAGTTGGGCCATTAGGATGGTGCTCTAAGGGTGGGTATGGAGGTCCATATACCCTCTATAAGTATTTAAAACCGTTTTTCAAAAATTGTCCTGGTAACCCAGAATAAAACCAGGTGCACGTTTGGACTTAGTCTCTGAAGCGAACTGAAAAGTTGGCACTTTGTAACTTTTTTGACCAAAATCTGAAATTTTCAAATAATGATTAAAAATACTTCCCGGGGGGCTAGAGGTCCCAGACTTCGGCTCATACCCTCTCTCGTGATGGGCAACAATTAGCCCCGGGTTAGAAAATGTCGCTTCTATAGGAACCTATTTTTTCGGTAAACGGAACTTTTTTTCGCAAACTTAAAACTCGATTTTCTATTATAAATTGTTATGGAAAAACGGTTTAAATTAGATGGAAATGTTCGTCTACGTGTGCCCTTTCGTGCAAAAAAACCCCCATCCTGATTGGAGTTGTACTTTTCGATTTATTCAAGTTTAAAGTGTCCTACCGTGACATCGGGAATAGCCTTGAAACTGTGTGAGTGAGAGTTATTTTTACACACTCGTGGCCGTGTGGGGCAGACAGGTACCGGCGCGATTTGAGAAACCTGGTTTTTGACAACTGGAGAACCACATTCCGTCGGCGACCCATAGGTGGTTGCTACTCTGGCCGAATAGGGAGTGCTTTATGGACACTTTTGAGGGTTACAAGCCCCTCGGAACCATGGTAGTTCGGTCCTTATCCCTTCGGCGACCGATTGATGATTACTACTCATGCCGAATAGGGAGAGCTTTATGGACACTTTTGAGGGTTACAAGCCCCTCGGAACCATGGTAGTTCGGTCCTTATCCCTTCGGCGACCGATTGATGATTACTACTCATGCCGAATAGGGAGAGCTTTATGGACACTTTTGAGGGTTACAAGCCCCTCGGAACCATGGTAGTTCGGTCCTTATCCCTTCGGCGACCCGATTGATGATTACTACTCATGCCGAATAGGGAGAGCTTTATGGACACTTTTGAGGGTTACAAGCCCCTCAGAACCGTGGGTACTTTGGACCATATCCCTTCCGCGCCTGCCCTAAGGATTTGGGCCGTCAAAGGGCATTAGGGCCTATGGGTTTGGGCCTTCAAGGGCAGTACACTAATCTCTGAATCCGTATCAGAGTGCCTCTTTTCAGGCATATTGACAAGTGTGTATAGCCCTGGAAGCCTATGAAAGTACCAGGGCATGGCTGTCTGGCCTTGGCATTATGCCCTAAGGATTTGGGCCGTCAAAGGGCATTAGGGCCTATGGGTTTGGGCCTTCAAGGGCAGTACACTAATCTCTGAATCCGTATCAGAGTGCCTCTTTTCAGGCATATTGACAAGTGTGTATAGCCCTGGAAGCCTATGAAAGTAAAGGATTTGGGCCGTCAAAGGGCATTTGGGCCGTCAAAGGGCATTAGGGCCTTGGGTCTTTAGGTTCCCAGGCTCTCGGTGGAAAAAAACGGTGTGATCCCCAGCGGGGCTCGAACACCGATCGTCAGATCATAAGCCACAGCCGCTACCCCCATGGCCAACTGGGCTTTGACGAACAAAGAGGCCCTGGAAGCCTATGAAAGTACCAGGGCATGGCTGTCTGGCCTTGGCATTATGCCCTAAGGATTTGGGCCGTCAAAGGGCATTAGGGCCTATGGGTTTGGGCCTTCAAGGGCAGTACACTAATCTCTGAATCCGTATCAGAGTGCCTCTTTTCAGGCATATTGACAAGTGTGTATAGCCCTGGAAGCCTATGAAAGTACCAGGGCATGGCTGTCTGGCCTTGGCATTATGCCCTAAGGATTTGGGCCGTCAAAGGGCATTTGGGCCGTCGAAGGGCATTTGGGCCGTCAAAGGGCATTAGGGCCGTCAAAGGGCATTAGGGCCTTGGGTCTTTAGGTTCCCAGGCTCTCGGTGGAAAAAAACGGTGTGATCCCCAGCGGGGCTCGAACACCGATCGTCAGATCGTAAGCCACAGCCGCTACCCCCATGGCCAACTGGGCTTTGACGAACAAAGAGGCAACGAGGTGATCTTTATGGTCAAATTTCCAATCAGTCCAATTGGTCTGATATTGGCCCACACCTGGGGCTCATTAAGCCCTAGTTAGGGTTAGGTCGTTGTTTGGTGGAGCAAACAAAGAGACATACACGCACGCAGGAGAGAGAAGCTATGAACAGTAGACTAAAACGTGATTGTGGGCTTTGTTCCAAGCGGAATATCGTGCGGATAGACCGACATTTCAAGTCTGTCCATGCACTTAAGCCTGCTACTACAGAATGGAAGCGTGCTATGCAATCTAGCCGGCGTTCAACTGAGAGACAGCAGCCCGAATCATGGCAGTGTATGCAGCCTAACAACGGTGTTGCACCGCAGCTGGAGCCCTGGGAGAACCCTGGGTATTTCCAGTGTGTTGAAAGTGAGTTGTCCGTGGAGCAGCAGCTGGTAGACAAGGGTGAGCAGTCCGCGGTGGTGGATCAGCAGCTGTGGGACGAGAGTGAGCAGGCGGCGGCGACTGCGCCGGTGCAGTCAACCAGTCAGATCGGTGGTGAACCATGCTCGGAACCGAGGGAGCAAGGCTGCGTCATGGTGACTTCCACGGAGAGCGAGAGTGATGAAGGCGGCGGTGTGTCCTCCAGAATTGAAGGTTGGAGGAATGGAATTTTGACTGAATATGAACACTTTGCTATTGGTAAAAACCCTTCAGTTAAACGAATTGACAATAGTCGCACCAGTCTATCCAGAGTACGACAATTCCTCCGCTATATGTCAGAGGGCAAGGCCGATGAAGGACTGTGTTCTCTGGATAACTACAGACGTGTGTATGAGTGGTATGGTGAATGTGAAGACCGTTGTTTGGCACCATCCACGTTAAAAATGTACCGAGCTGATGTTCGAAGTTTCCTGAATTATCTTATTCAGTTCCGGCCAAAAGGTCTGCAGGCTAAAGCCAGTGGAATTCGAAAGTTGTTACTCTGCTTGGCAAAGATGGACAGGGATTCGCGGCAGAGCCAGGCAACACACAGGGCAAAATTCCGCAAACGGTGCAGGGACGAGGTGCTCAGCGCTGCGGAGTTAAGCCGGTTTGTTGAGCTAAGTAATCAAGCTATTCCTTCGGTTCTCAGTAGGCTGGAGGTCCGAGCCACCTGCGCTGATAGACGTAGGTTTGCGGCTCTCATGTCCAGCCGGTTGGCCATCTTTAATGGCACTCGACGATCCCCAGTCACCACCTTCAGTGAGAGGGAATTTACTGAAGTAACCCCGGAAAGTGGGGGTTATCAGATGTGCATTTCAAGCCACAAAACGAACTATAGCTTCGGTGAGTGCAGAGTTGTTCTATCTGAGCAGGAATACACTTGGCTTAAACGATTCCATCAGATCAGGCCTAATCTGAGTGGAATCACCTCAGACACAACACTCTTCTTTTTCACGTCCTGCGGTCAACCGTACGGCAATCTCTGTGAGTATGTGGGCCAGATATTTGCAGAGTTTGGCATTGGAAGTAAAGTCACCTTCGGTACAATTCGACGAAGCGTTGCTACATTGAACTTTAATCAAGGCTCGGTTACAGACCCGGGGAACTGTGGCTGACCATATGTGTCATTCTCTGGAAACGCAGGCACGGTACTACCGGTACCATGATTTGCCTCGTAACGCCAGCCGAGCGCGGTCACTAATTGAGGGACAAATCAACCCATGATTCACTGATAAATAAAGAACATTTATTTGAAATTCACCCATGTCTTTGTGTGTCATTTGGTCACAGTTGAGAATGTATGGAGGCCTGAGGGTCTGAAATACCAGGGTGTTATGGGGTACCAGGTGCACTGAGCTGAAGAGACAGGCCGAGATAGAGGGCAGGCAGGTGGGCAGGCAGGGTAGAGAGAGTAAGCCTTGGTAACCAGTTCAATCACCAGGTACACATGCTGGACTTAGTGCAATGAGAGAGAAGTATGACTCTGTCATTGAATTGTATTGGGTTACCAGGTGACCTTGGTGGGGGGTGTGGGTCCCCCCTATGGGGTCTCCCTAACCCCCCTATGGTGGTCTCAGAGTGGGCATGTAGGTCTGTATACCCTTTAAAAATGTCACCCCTCCATAAATTGATCTATGGCGCCATCAAGCGACTTTTTAAATGTACTTATCCCACTGACATGGGACAGCAGTGGGGTGCTGAAACATGTGTCCTGGGGGTGGTGATGGCCTTTAAAAGTATTTAAAACCGTTTTTCAAAAATTGTCCTGGTAACCCAGAATAAAACCAGGTGCCCGTTTGGACTTAGTGCAATTTCTGAGAAGAAAAACATAGTCATTTTTCTGAAGATTTTTTGAAAAGCTATATAATTCCCTCTTGCTGTATCTCATTGAGTTGGGCCCTTAGGATGGTGCTCTAAGGGTGGGTATGGAGGTCCATATACCCTCTATAAGTATTTAAAACCGTTTTTCAAAAATTGTCCTGGTAACCCAGAATAAAACCAGGTGCCCGTTTGGACTTAGTGCAATTTCTGAGAAGAAAAACATAGTCATTTTTCTGAAGATTTTTTGAAAAGCTATATAATTCCCTCTTGCTGTATCTCATTGAGTTGGGCCCTTAGGATGGTGCTCTAAGGGTGGGTATGGAGGTCCATATACCCTCTATAAGTATTTAAAACCGTTTTTCAAAAATTGTCCTGGTAACCCAGAATAAAACCAGGTGCACGTTTGGACTTAGTCTCTGAAGCGAACTGAAAAGTTGGCACTTTGTAACTTTTTTGACCAAAATCTGAAATTTTCAAATAATGATTAAAAATACTTCCTGAGGGGCTAGAGGTCCCAAATTTTGGCTCATACCCTCTCTCGTGATGGGCAACAATTAGCCCCGGGGTAGAAAATTTCGCTTCCATAGGAACATATTTTTTCGGTAAACGGAACTTTTTTTCGCAAACTTAAAACTCGATTTTCTATTATAAATTGTTATGGAAAAACGGTTTAAATTAGATGGAAATGTTCGTCTACGTGTGCCCTTTCGTGCAAAAAAACCCCCATCCTGATTGGAGTTGTACTTTTCGATTTATTCAAGTTTAAAGTGTCCTACCGTGACATCGGGAATAGCCTTGAAACTGTGTGAGTGAGAGTTATTTTTACACACTCGTGGCCGTGTGGGGCAGACAGGTACCGGCGCGATTTGAGAAACCTGGTTTTTGACAACTGGAGAACCACATTCCGTCGGCGACCCATAGGTGGTTGCTACTCTGGCCGAATAGGGAGTGCTTTATGGACACTTTTGAGGGTTACAAGCCCCTCGGAACCATGGTAGTTCGGTCCTTATCCCTTCGGCGACCGATTGATGATTACTACTCATGCCGAATAGGGAGAGCTTTATGGACACTTTTGAGGGTTACAAGCCCCTCGGAACCATGGTAGTTCGGTCCTTATCCCTTCGGCGACCGATTGATGATTACTACTCTGGCCGAATAGGGAGTGATTTATGGACATTTTTGAGGGTTGCTTGTCCCTCATAACCATGGTTCCTTTGGTTCATATCCCTTCTGCGCCTGATTGGTCGTTACTACTCAGGCCGAATAGGGAGTGCTTTATGGACACTTTTGAGGGTTACAAGCCCCTCAGAACCGTGGGTACTTTGGACCATATCCCTCCGGCGCCCGATTGGTCCTAAGTATTGATCCGATTTTCCCAGCTTGGTGGTGGGAGGATATTGAGCTCTGTCCTGGACAGGTGGTCTATCCCAGCTATCACCTTGTGGGTTTGGGTCCTCCATGACCATGGTTCTTGTCCCATGAATGTGTCCGTCCCTAGCTTCCAACACGTTGCGTATCCATGGTTGTCCTCTGTTGTCGAGCCTGTTTTACATCTTCTGACCGATTTGCAATCTGTTTCCACCTGGGAGGGCCCCTGTCGGCCGGCCATTGGTCGGTGTTCAGACGGACGGTTCCTCCCGCCCCACGTGGAATTGCCTCTATCGGGGGAGCCCCTGTCGGAGACGGTTATCCCCGTCTTAATGTCAAGCTTCAGCCGCGCTCCGTTCGTGCGAGATCTAGCTGGCCCGTCTGTCTCAGTGGCCCTACATTGGTGGGGAGTGGACTACCCAGGTAGCGATGCCTGCGGATGACGTTCACCCATACCGTACCGGCGCCAGAAACACATGTATTTCTCAAACCCTGTCTTTTATCCACGTTGATGGCGTTCCGAATTAACCCTCCAGCTAAGACAAGATACCTGATTAAGCGGTGCCCCGGCACCTGTGGCTCCGGCCACGGGCAGTTCAGGGCCTCCCGCTGGGCGCACGGTGGATTGACCTAGGGCCTCCTCCCCTCACGGGATAGGAGTGGTCCCTGGCTGTTCTCCGCTTAGTGTGCCCGGGTACAACCTCTATGTTGTGAGTGGCTACCTGGTTGATCCTGCCAGTATCATATGCTTGTCTCAAAGATTAAGCCATGCAAGTCTAAGTACACACGGCCGGTACAGTGAAACTGCGAATGGCTCATTAAATCAGTTATGGGTTCGATTCCGGAGAGGGATCCTGAGAAATGGCTACCACATCCAAGGAAGGCAGCAGGGGTGCAAATTACCCACTCCCGACACAAACCAAACTCTGCTGTGGGTCGGGTAGGGTAGGGGGCTCACGCCTCCCGCCTCTCCCTTCCCTCGGCGCGGGTGAACTGGTCCTAGCCCGGTTCCCCGCAGTTCCTTTTTGCCTGGGATGCGCCCGACTGGCTCCATCCCCTTTCCCCGTTAGGCACGGCTAGATGACGCACCGATGGGTGGGTGTGTAGGCCGCTACCGAGGGGGACTGGGGGTGTCCGGTGAACCGGGACTTCCCGAAATGGTCTCACATTTTTAAGCGGCTTGAGTATCACCCAGTATCCTCGCGCGGCACTGGGAACCCAGTCAACCGCTCTGCGCCCCGGCGCAGGCGGGGGTTTAATGTCTCCCCGGCCCCACCGGCGCTTCGGCGACGGCGGCAGAGGAGCACCCGGAGGCCCCCATAAAGTTAAACCTACCTGTCTTTGAACTATGACCTCTCGCTCTGGCGAAGGGCGGAGGAAAGGAGGGCAACCTCCCCAACTCCCAACCCTTGAAACACGGACCAAGGAGACTAACGCACGCGCAAGTCAGAGTGTTTTCTCCGACACACCCCGTGGCGCAATGAAAGTGAGGGCCGGCGCGCGCTGGCTGAGGTGGGATCCCGGCCCTACGGGGTTGGGCGCACCACCGGCCCGTCTCGCCCGCTCTGTCGGGGAGGTGGAGCGTGAGCGTGTGCGATAGGACCCGAAAGATGATGAACTATGCCTGGGCGGTCCTGACGTGCAAATCGGTTGTCCGATCACCGCGGTGAGCACGGAAGCTGGGCGGGAAACCCGAGAGAGGGGCCCAAGCCCTGGAAAGAGTTGCAGTTCCGGCGGCGTCCGGTGAGCTCTTGCTGGCCCTTGAAAATCCGTAAGAGAGGGTGTAAATCTCACGTCGGGCCGTACCCATATCCGCAGCAGGTCTCCAAGGGCAACATCCTCTGGCATGTTAGAACAATGCATGTTAAGGAAAGTTGATGAGTCAGATCCGTAACTTCGGGGTAAAGATTGGTTCTAAGGGCAGGGCTGGGTAGGTCGGGCTAGGGTGTGAAATGAGGCTGGGCTCGATTCATGCCGATCTCCCCAGAAAGATGCTCGTCGGCCCCAGTAACAAGGGGTAAGGGATCTCCGGCGGGTATGTAGCCTTCGAACCAAGCTTTTTTGGGACAGAAGGCGTCTTCCTCCACCTCCCCCGTTATATCTAACTGGTTACCAGGTGCACAGAGAAGGGCCAGGAGGCAGAGTCCGGAGGCCCAGAGAGAGAGTGGGCAAGCAGACTAAAGAAGGTGGGTACCCGGGTGCAAAGTACCACCAGCACCTGGTAATCCTGGTGTGGACTTAGTCTCTGAGTGGTAAGCTGCAGGGTGACCAGGTGCACGAAGGCCGTTTTGGATAACCAGGTGCACGCGGTTCGTAACAGCGGGGCTATATGCTTTAGTGTCCGAGGAAGGGTGCTTAAGAGTGGGTGCCCTGGTTCGGATGGTGGTGGGTGCCCTGGTTCGGATGGTGGTGGGTGCCCTGGTTCGGATGGTGGTGGGTGCCCTGGTTCGGATGGTGGTGGGTGCCCTGGTTCGGATGGTGGTGGGTGCCCTGGTTCGGATGGTGGTGGGTGCCCTGGTTCGGATGGTGGTGGGTGCCCTGGTTCGGATGGTGGTGGGTGCCCTGGTTCGGATGGTGGTGGGTGCCCTGGTTCGCATGGTGGTGGGTGCCCTGGTTCGGATGGTGGTGGGTGCCCTGGTTCGCATGGTGGTGGGTGCCCTGGTTCGGATGGTGGTGGGTGCCCTGGTTCGGATGGTGGTGGGTGCCCTGGTTCGGATGGTGGTGGGTGCCCTGGTTCGGATGGTGTAAGAGCTTGTGGTGGGGGGTATCCCCCACTGGAGGTCATGCCCATAGAGAGGGGTGTTCCCCGGAGAGTGGGTGAAGGCTATCACTACCTGGTAACCCAAAATAATACCAGGCCCACAGCTGGACATAGTGCAATTTCTGAGAATTTTTGGACTTAGTCATTTTTCAAGAAAGCTCTGTCACTAACTTACATTGATGTTTAAAATGTCCAGTGGCGCCCTCTTGTGGAACATCCCGGGTGGGGGGTGTGTGAGAGGGGGGTATGGGACCGCCTATGGGGTGCTCCCTATCCGGGCATAGTAGTTTGAGGGAGTAAGCTCTACTCTCATGCCCGGAGAGATGGGTGTTCCCCGGATAGTGAGTGAAGGCCTAGAGGCCTGGAGGTCCGTAGTTCCACTGTCCTTAAGGGGGGCAGAGCAGTCAGCCTCTCTGGAGGTTGGCTGCTCTGTCCCCCTTTTTTTTTGGCCTAGTAACCCACAATTATACCAGGCCCACAGATCTGGCCAATGCCCAAACACACATAAAAACACTCATAAATCAGAAATGCTTTATCCCAGTGACATGGGGCTTCAGTATGTATCTCACATAGATAGATATGTTATGTGTGTACCATTTAAAAGTATTTAAAACCATTCTGAATGATTTTGACCTCAAAATAATACAATCACATGATTTGGCCTGGTAACTTAAAAACACATGAAAACCCTCATAAATCAGAAATGCTTTATCCCAGTGACATGGGGCTTCAGTATGTATCTCACATAGATAGATATGTTATGTGTGTACCATTTAAAAGTATTTAAAACCATTCTGAAGACTTTTGACCCCAAAATAACACAAGGCCCACAGCTGTGGCCAATGCCCAAACACACATAAAAACACTCATAAATCAGAAATGCTTTATCCCAGTGACATGGGGCTTCAGTATGTATCTCACATAGATAGATATGTTATGTGTGTACCATTTAAAAGTATTTAAAACCATTCTGAATGATTTTGACCTCAAAATAATACCATCACATGATTTGGCCTGGTAACCTAAAAACACATGAAAACCCTCATAAATCAGAAATGCTTTATCCCAGTGACATGGGGCTTCAGTATGTATCTCACATAGATAGATATGTTATGTGTGTACCATTTAAAAGTATTTAAAACCATTCTGAATGATTTTGACCTTATTTGAAAGCTCCATAAATTGATCTATGGCGCCATCAAGCGACTTTTTAAATGTACTTATCCCACTGACATGGGACAGCAGTGGGCTGCTGAAACAGGTGTCCTGGGGGTGGTGATGGCCTTTAAAAGTATTTAAAACCTTTTTAAAAAATGGTCCTGGTAACCCAGAATAAAACCAGGTGCCCGTTTGGACTTAGTGCAATTTCTGAGAAGAAAAACATAGTCATTTTTCTGAAGATTTTTTGAAAAGCTATATAATTCCCTCTTGCTGTATCTCATTGAGTTGGGCCATTAGGATGGTGCTCTAAGGGTGGGTATGGAGGTCCATATACCCTCTATAAGTATTTAAAACCGTTTTTCAAAAATTGTCCTGGTAACCCAGAATAAAACCAGGTGCACGTTTGGACTTAGTCTCTGAAGCGAACTGAAAAGTTGGCACTTTGTAACTTTTTTGACCAAAATCTGAAATTTTCAAATAATGATTAAAAATACTTCCCGGGGGGCTAGAGGTCCCAGACTTCGGCTCATACCCTCTCTCGTGATGGGCAACAATTAGCCCCGGGTTAGAAAATGTCGCTTCTATAGGAACCTATTTTTTCGGTAAACGGAACTTTTTTTCGCAAACTTAAAACTCGATTTTCTATTATAAATTGTTATGGAAAAACGGTTTAAATTAGATGGAAATGTTCGTCTACGTGTGCCCTTTCGTGCAAAAAAACCCCCATCCTGATTGGAGTTGTACTTTTCGATTTATTCAAGTTTAAAGTGTCCTACCGTGACATCGGGAATAGCCTTGAAACTGTGTGAGTGAGAGTTATTTTTACACACTCGTGGCCGTGTGGGGCAGACAGGTACCGGCGCGATTTGAGAAACCTGGTTTTTGACAACTGGAGAACCACATTCCGTCGGCGACCCATAGGTGGTTGCTACTCTGGCCGAATAGGGAGTGCTTTATGGACACTTTTGAGGGTTACAAGCCCCTCGGAACCATGGTAGTTCGGTCCTTATCCCTTCGGCGACCGATTGATGATTACTACTCATGCCGAATAGGGAGAGCTTTATGGACACTTTTGAGGGTTACAAGCCCCTCGGAACCATGGTAGTTCGGTCCTTATCCCTTCGGCGACCGATTGATGATTACTACTCATGCCGAATAGGGAGAGCTTTATGGACACTTTTGAGGGTTACAAGCCCCTCGGAACCATGGTAGTTCGGTCCTTATCCCTTCGGCGACCGATTGATGATTACTACTCATGCCGAATAGGGAGAGCTTTATGGACACTTTTGAGGGTTACAAGCCCCTCAGAACCGTGGGTACTTTGGACCATATCCCTTCCGCGCCTGCCCTAAGGATTTGGGCCGTCAAAGGGCATGGGTTTGGGCCTTCAAGGGCAGTACACTAATCTCTGAATCCGTATCAGAGTGCCTCTTTTCAGGCATATTGACAAGTGTGTATAGCCCTGGAAGCCTATGAAAGTACCAGGGCATGGCTGTCTGGCCTTGGCATTATGCCCTAAGGATTTGGGCCGTCAAAGGGCATTAGGGCCTATGGGTTTGGGCCTTCAAGGGCAGTACACTAATCTCTGAATCCGTATCAGAGTGCCTCTTTTCAGGCATATTGACAAGTGTGTATAGCCCTGGAAGCCTATGAAAGTAAAGGATTTGGGCCGTCAAAGGGCATTTGGGCCGTCAAAGGGCATTAGGGCCTTGGGTCTTTAGGTTCCCAGGCTCTCGGTGGAAAAAAACGGTGTGATCCCCAGCGGGGCTCGAACACCGATCGTCAGATCATAAGCCACAGCCGCTACCCCCATGGCCAACTGGGCTTTGACGAACAAAGAGGCCCTGGAAGCCTATGAAAGTACCAGGGCATGGCTGTCTGGCCTTGGCATTATGCCCTAAGGATTTGGGCCGTCAAAGGGCATTAGGGCCTATGGGTTTGGGCCTTCAAGGGCAGTACACTAATCTCTGAATCCGTATCAGAGTGCCTCTTTTCAGGCATATTGACAAGTGTGTATAGCCCTGGAAGCCTATGAAAGTACCAGGGCATGGCTGTCTGGCCTTGGCATTATGCCCTAAGGATTTGGGCCGTCAAAGGGCATTTGGGCCGTCGAAGGGCATTTGGGCCGTCAAAGGGCATTAGGGCCGTCAAAGGGCATTAGGGCCTTGGGTCTTTAGGTTCCCAGGCTCTCGGTGGAAAAAAACGGTGTGATCCCCAGCGGGGCTCGAACACCGATCGTCAGATCGTAAGCCACAGCCGCTACCCCCATGGCCAACTGGGCTTTGACGAACAAAGAGGCAACGAGGTGATCTTTATGGTCAAATTTCCAATCAGTCCAATTGGTCTGATATTGGCCCACACCTGGGGCTCATTAAGCCCTAGTTAGGGTTAGGTCGTTGTTTGGTGGAGCAAACAAAGAGACATACACGCACGCAGGAGAGAGAAGCTATGAACAGTAGACTAAAACGTGATTGTGGGCTTTGTTCCAAGCGGAATATCGTGCGGATAGACCGACATTTCAAGTCTGTCCATGCACTTAAGCCTGCTACTACAGAATGGAAGCGTGCTATGCAATCTAGCCGGCGTTCAACTGAGAGACAGCAGCCCGAATCATGGCAGTGTATGCAGCCTAACAACGGTGTTGCACCGCAGCTGGAGCCCTGGGAGAACCCTGGGTATTTCCAGTGTGTTGAAAGTGAGTTGTCCGTGGAGCAGCAGCTGGTAGACAAGGGTGAGCAGTCCGCGGTGGTGGATCAGCAGCTGTGGGACGAGAGTGAGCAGGCGGCGGCGACTGCGCCGGTGCAGTCAACCAGTCAGATCGGTGGTGAACCATGCTCGGAACCGAGGGAGCAAGGCTGCGTCATGGTGACTTCCACGGAGAGCGAGAGTGATGAAGGCGGCGGTGTGTCCTCCAGAATTGAAGGTTGGAGGAATGGAATTTTGACTGAATATGAACACTTTGCTATTGGTAAAAACCCTTCAGTTAAACGAATTGACAATAGTCGCACCAGTCTATCCAGAGTACGACAATTCCTCCGCTATATGTCAGAGGGCAAGGCCGATGAAGGACTGTGTTCTCTGGATAACTACAGACGTGTGTATGAGTGGTATGGTGAATGTGAAGACCGTTGTTTGGCACCATCCACGTTAAAAATGTACCGAGCTGATGTTCGAAGTTTCCTGAATTATCTTATTCAGTTCCGGCCAAAAGGTCTGCAGGCTAAAGCCAGTGGAATTCGAAAGTTGTTACTCTGCTTGGCAAAGATGGACAGGGATTCGCGGCAGAGCCAGGCAACACACAGGGCAAAATTCCGCAAACGGTGCAGGGACGAGGTGCTCAGCGCTGCGGAGTTAAGCCGGTTTGTTGAGCTAAGTAATCAAGCTATTCCTTCGGTTCTCAGTAGGCTGGAGGTCCGAGCCACCTGCGCTGATAGACGTAGGTTTGCGGCTCTCATGTCCAGCCGGTTGGCCATCTTTAATGGCACTCGACGATCCCCAGTCACCACCTTCAGTGAGAGGGAATTTACTGAAGTAACCCCGGAAAGTGGGGGTTATCAGATGTGCATTTCAAGCCACAAAACGAACTATAGCTTCGGTGAGTGCAGAGTTGTTCTATCTGAGCAGGAATACACTTGGCTTAAACGATTCCATCAGATCAGGCCTAATCTGAGTGGAATCACCTCAGACACAACACTCTTCTTTTTCACGTCCTGCGGTCAACCGTACGGCAATCTCTGTGAGTATGTGGGCCAGATATTTGCAGAGTTTGGCATTGGAAGTAAAGTCACCTTCGGTACAATTCGACGAAGCGTTGCTACATTGAACTTTAATCAAGGCTCGGTTACAGACCGGGGAACTGTGGCTGACCATATGTGTCATTCTCTGGAAACGCAGGCACGGTACTACCGGTACCATGATTTGCCTCGTAACGCCAGCCGAGCGCGGTCACTAATTGAGGGACAAATCAACCCATGATTCACTGATAAATAAAGAACATTTATTTGAAATTCACCCATGTCTTTGTGTGTCATTTGGTCACAGTTGAGAATGTATGGAGGCCTGAGGGTCTGAAATACCAGGGTGTTATGGGGTACCAGGTGCACTGAGCTGAAGAGACAGGCCGAGATAGAGGGCAGGCAGGTGGGCAGGCAGGGTAGAGAGAGTAAGCCTTGGTAACCAGTTCAATCACCAGGTACACATGCTGGACTTAGTGCAATGAGAGAGAAGTATGACTCTGTCATTGAATTGTATTGGGTTACCAGGTGACCTTGGTGGGGGGTGTGGGTCCCCCCTATGGGGTCTCCCTAACCCCCCTATGGTGGTCTCAGAGTGGGCATGTAGGTCTGTATACCCTTTAAAAATGTCACCCCTCCATAAATTGATCTATGGCGCCATCAAGCGACTTTTTAAATGTACTTATCCCACTGACATGGGACAGCAGTGGGGTGCTGAAACATGTGTCCTGGGGGTGGTGATGGCCTTTAAAAGTATTTAAAACCGTTTTTCAAAAATTGTCCTGGTAACCCAGAATAAAACCAGGTGCCCGTTTGGACTTAGTGCAATTTCTGAGAAGAAAAACATAGTCATTTTTCTGAAGATTTTTTGAAAAGCTATATAATTCCCTCTTGCTGTATCTCATTGAGTTGGGCCCTTAGGATGGTGCTCTAAGGGTGGGTATGGAGGTCCATATACCCTCTATAAGTATTTAAAACCGTTTTTCAAAAATTGTCCTGGTAACCCAGAATAAAACCAGGTGCCCGTTTGGACTTAGTGCAATTTCTGAGAAGAAAAACATAGTCATTTTTCTGAAGATTTTTTGAAAAGCTATATAATTCCCTCTTGCTGTATCTCATTGAGTTGGGCCCTTAGGATGGTGCTCTAAGGGTGGGTATGGAGGTCCATATACCCTCTATAAGTATTTAAAACCGTTTTTCAAAAATTGTCCTGGTAACCCAGAATAAAACCAGGTGCACGTTTGGACTTAGTCTCTGAAGCGAACTGAAAAGTTGGCACTTTGTAACTTTTTTGACCAAAATCTGAAATTTTCAAATAATGATTAAAAATACTTCCTGAGGGGCTAGAGGTCCCAAATTTTGGCTCATACCCTCTCTCGTGATGGGCAACAATTAGCCCCGGGGTAGAAAATTTCGCTTCCATAGGAACATATTTTTTCGGTAAACGGAACTTTTTTTCGCAAACTTAAAACTCGATTTTCTATTATAAATTGTTATGGAAAAACGGTTTAAATTAGATGGAAATGTTCGTCTACGTGTGCCCTTTCGTGCAAAAAAACCCCCATCCTGATTGGAGTTGTACTTTTCGATTTATTCAAGTTTAAAGTGTCCTACCGTGACATCGGGAATAGCCTTGAAACTGTGTGAGTGAGAGTTATTTTTACACACTCGTGGCCGTGTGGGGCAGACAGGTACCGGCGCGATTTGAGAAACCTGGTTTTTGACAACTGGAGAACCACATTCCGTCGGCGACCCATAGGTGGTTGCTACTCTGGCCGAATAGGGAGTGCTTTATGGACACTTTTGAGGGTTACAAGCCCCTCGGAACCATGGTAGTTCGGTCCTTATCCCTTCGGCGACCGATTGATGATTACTACTCATGCCGAATAGGGAGAGCTTTATGGACACTTTTGAGGGTTACAAGCCCCTCGGAACCATGGTAGTTCGGTCCTTATCCCTTCGGCGACCGATTGATGATTACTACTCTGGCCGAATAGGGAGTGATTTATGGACATTTTTGAGGGTTGCTTGTCCCTCATAACCATGGTTCCTTTGGTTCATATCCCTTCTGCGCCTGATTGGTCGTTACTACTCAGGCCGAATAGGGAGTGCTTTATGGACACTTTTGAGGGTTACAAGCCCCTCAGAACCGTGGGTACTTTGGACCATATCCCTCCGGCGCCCGATTGGTCCTAAGTATTGATCCGATTTTCCCAGCTTGGTGGTGGGAGGATATTGAGCTCTGTCCTGGACAGGTGGTCTATCCCAGCTATCACCTTGTGGGTTTGGGTCCTCCATGACCATGGTTCTTGTCCCATGAATGTGTCCGTCCCTAGCTTCCAACACGTTGCGTATCCATGGTTGTCCTCTGTTGTCGAGCCTGTTTTACATCTTCTGACCGATTTGCAATCTGTTTCCACCTGGGAGGGCCCCTGTCGGCCGGCCATTGGTCGGTGTTCAGACGGACGGTTCCTCCCGCCCCACGTGGAATTGCCTCTATCGGGGGAGCCCCTGTCGGAGACGGTTATCCCCGTCTTAATGTCAAGCTTCAGCCGCGCTCCGTTCGTGCGAGATCTAGCTGGCCCGTCTGTCTCAGTGGCCCTACATTGGTGGGGAGTGGACTACCCAGGTAGCGATGCCTGCGGATGACGTTCACCCATACCGTACCGGCGCCAGAAACACATGTATTTCTCAAACCCTGTCTTTTATCCACGTTGATGGCGTTCCGAATTAACCCTCCAGCTAAGACAAGATACCTGATTAAGCGGTGCCCCGGCACCTGTGGCTCCGGCCACGGGCAGTTCAGGGCCTCCCGCTGGGCGCACGGTGGATTGACCTAGGGCCTCCTCCCCTCACGGGATAGGAGTGGTCCCTGGCTGTTCTCCGCTTAGTGTGCCCGGGTACAACCTCTATGTTGTGAGTGGCTACCTGGTTGATCCTGCCAGTATCATATGCTTGTCTCAAAGATTAAGCCATGCAAGTCTAAGTACACACGGCCGGTACAGTGAAACTGCGAATGGCTCATTAAATCAGTTATGGGTTCGATTCCGGAGAGGGATCCTGAGAAATGGCTACCACATCCAAGGAAGGCAGCAGGGGTGCAAATTACCCACTCCCGACACAAACCAAACTCTGCTGTGGGTCGGGTAGGGTAGGGGGCTCACGCCTCCCGCCTCTCCCTTCCCTCGGCGCGGGTGAACTGGTCCTAGCCCGGTTCCCCGCAGTTCCTTTTTGCCTGGGATGCGCCCGACTGGCTCCATCCCCTTTCCCCGTTAGGCACGGCTAGATGACGCACCGATGGGTGGGTGTGTAGGCCGCTACCGAGGGGGACTGGGGGTGTCCGGTGAACCGGGACTTCCCGAAATGGTCTCACATTTTTAAGCGGCTTGAGTATCACCCAGTATCCTCGCGCGGCACTGGGAACCCAGTCAACCGCTCTGCGCCCCGGCGCAGGCGGGGGTTTAATGTCTCCCCGGCCCCACCGGCGCTTCGGCGACGGCGGCAGAGGAGCACCCGGAGGCCCCCATAAAGTTAAACCTACCTGTCTTTGAACTATGACCTCTCGCTCTGGCGAAGGGCGGAGGAAAGGAGGGCAACCTCCCCAACTCCCAACCCTTGAAACACGGACCAAGGAGACTAACGCACGCGCAAGTCAGAGTGTTTTCTCCGACACACCCCGTGGCGCAATGAAAGTGAGGGCCGGCGCGCGCTGGCTGAGGTGGGATCCCGGCCCTACGGGGTTGGGCGCACCACCGGCCCGTCTCGCCCGCTCTGTCGGGGAGGTGGAGCGTGAGCGTGTGCGATAGGACCCGAAAGATGATGAACTATGCCTGGGCGGTCCTGACGTGCAAATCGGTTGTCCGATCACCGCGGTGAGCACGGAAGCTGGGCGGGAAACCCGAGAGAGGGGCCCAAGCCCTGGAAAGAGTTGCAGTTCCGGCGGCGTCCGGTGAGCTCTTGCTGGCCCTTGAAAATCCGTAAGAGAGGGTGTAAATCTCACGTCGGGCCGTACCCATATCCGCAGCAGGTCTCCAAGGGCAACATCCTCTGGCATGTTAGAACAATGCATGTTAAGGAAAGTTGATGAGTCAGATCCGTAACTTCGGGGTAAAGATTGGTTCTAAGGGCAGGGCTGGGTAGGTCGGGCTAGGGTGTGAAATGAGGCTGGGCTCGATTCATGCCGATCTCCCCAGAAAGATGCTCGTCGGCCCCAGTAACAAGGGGTAAGGGATCTCCGGCGGGTATGTAGCCTTCGAACCAAGCTTTTTTGGGACAGAAGGCGTCTTCCTCCACCTCCCCCGTTATATCTAACTGGTTACCAGGTGCACAGAGAAGGGCCAGGAGGCAGAGTCCGGAGGCCCAGAGAGAGAGTGGGCAAGCAGACTAAAGAAGGTGGGTACCCGGGTGCAAAGTACCACCAGCACCTGGTAATCCTGGTGTGGACTTAGTCTCTGAGTGGTAAGCTGCAGGGTGACCAGGTGCACGAAGGCCGTTTTGGATAACCAGGTGCACGCGGTTCGTAACAGCGGGGCTATATGCTTTAGTGTCCGAGGAAGGGTGCTTAAGAGTGGGTGCCCTGGTTCGGATGGTGGTGGGTGCCCTGGTTCGGATGGTGGTGGGTGCCCTGGTTCGGATGGTGGTGGGTGCCCTGGTTCGGATGGTGGTGGGTGCCCTGGTTCGGATGGTGGTGGGTGCCCTGGTTCGGATGGTGGTGGGTGCCCTGGTTCGGATGGTGGTGGGTGCCCTGGTTCGGATGGTGGTGGGTGCCCTGGTTCGGATGGTGGTGGGTGCCCTGGTTCGCATGGTGGTGGGTGCCCTGGTTCGGATGGTGGTGGGTGCCCTGGTTCGCATGGTGGTGGGTGCCCTGGTTCGGATGGTGGTGGGTGCCCTGGTTCGGATGGTGGTGGGTGCCCTGGTTCGGATGGTGGTGGGTGCCCTGGTTCGGATGGTGTAAGAGCTTGTGGTGGGGGGTATCCCCCACTGGAGGTCATGCCCATAGAGAGGGGTGTTCCCCGGAGAGTGGGTGAAGGCTATCACTACCTGGTAACCCAAAATAATACCAGGCCCACAGCTGGACATAGTGCAATTTCTGAGAATTTTTGGACTTAGTCATTTTTCAAGAAAGCTCTGTCACTAACTTACATTGATGTTTAAAATGTCCAGTGGCGCCCTCTTGTGGAACATCCCGGGTGGGGGGTGTGTGAGAGGGGGGTATGGGACCGCCTATGGGGTGCTCCCTATCCGGGCATAGTAGTTTGAGGGAGTAAGCTCTACTCTCATGCCCGGAGAGATGGGTGTTCCCCGGATAGTGAGTGAAGGCCTAGAGGCCTGGAGGTCCGTAGTTCCACTGTCCTTAAGGGGGGCAGAGCAGTCAGCCTCTCTGGAGGTTGGCTGCTCTGTCCCCCTTTTTTTTTGGCCTAGTAACCCACAATTATACCAGGCCCACAGATCTGGCCAATGCCCAAACACACATAAAAACACTCATAAATCAGAAATGCTTTATCCCAGTGACATGGGGCTTCAGTATGTATCTCACATAGATAGATATGTTATGTGTGTACCATTTAAAAGTATTTAAAACCATTCTGAATGATTTTGACCTCAAAATAATACAATCACATGATTTGGCCTGGTAACTTAAAAACACATGAAAACCCTCATAAATCAGAAATGCTTTATCCCAGTGACATGGGGCTTCAGTATGTATCTCACATAGATAGATATGTTATGTGTGTACCATTTAAAAGTATTTAAAACCATTCTGAAGACTTTTGACCCCAAAATAACACAAGGCCCACAGCTGTGGCCAATGCCCAAACACACATAAAAACACTCATAAATCAGAAATGCTTTATCCCAGTGACATGGGGCTTCAGTATGTATCTCACATAGATAGATATGTTATGTGTGTACCATTTAAAAGTATTTAAAACCATTCTGAATGATTTTGACCTCAAAATAATACCATCACATGATTTGGCCTGGTAACCTAAAAACACATGAAAACCCTCATAAATCAGAAATGCTTTATCCCAGTGACATGGGGCTTCAGTATGTATCTCACATAGATAGATATGTTATGTGTGTACCATTTAAAAGTATTTAAAACCATTCTGAATGATTTTGACCTTATTTGAAAGCTCCATAAATTGATCTATGGCGCCATCAAGCGACTTTTTAAATGTACTTATCCCACTGACATGGGACAGCAGTGGGCTGCTGAAACAGGTGTCCTGGGGGTGGTGATGGCCTTTAAAAGTATTTAAAACCTTTTTAAAAAATGGTCCTGGTAACCCAGAATAAAACCAGGTGCCCGTTTGGACTTAGTGCAATTTCTGAGAAGAAAAACATAGTCATTTTTCTGAAGATTTTTTGAAAAGCTATATAATTCCCTCTTGCTGTATCTCATTGAGTTGGGCCATTAGGATGGTGCTCTAAGGGTGGGTATGGAGGTCCATATACCCTCTATAAGTATTTAAAACCGTTTTTCAAAAATTGTCCTGGTAACCCAGAATAAAACCAGGTGCACGTTTGGACTTAGTCTCTGAAGCGAACTGAAAAGTTGGCACTTTGTAACTTTTTTGACCAAAATCTGAAATTTTCAAATAATGATTAAAAATACTTCCCGGGGGGCTAGAGGTCCCAGACTTCGGCTCATACCCTCTCTCGTGATGGGCAACAATTAGCCCCGGGTTAGAAAATGTCGCTTCTATAGGAACCTATTTTTTCGGTAAACGGAACTTTTTTTCGCAAACTTAAAACTCGATTTTCTATTATAAATTGTTATGGAAAAACGGTTTAAATTAGATGGAAATGTTCGTCTACGTGTGCCCTTTCGTGCAAAAAAACCCCCATCCTGATTGGAGTTGTACTTTTCGATTTATTCAAGTTTAAAGTGTCCTACCGTGACATCGGGAATAGCCTTGAAACTGTGTGAGTGAGAGTTATTTTTACACACTCGTGGCCGTGTGGGGCAGACAGGTACCGGCGCGATTTGAGAAACCTGGTTTTTGACAACTGGAGAACCACATTCCGTCGGCGACCCATAGGTGGTTGCTACTCTGGCCGAATAGGGAGTGCTTTATGGACACTTTTGAGGGTTACAAGCCCCTCGGAACCATGGTAGTTCGGTCCTTATCCCTTCGGCGACCGATTGATGATTACTACTCATGCCGAATAGGGAGAGCTTTATGGACACTTTTGAGGGTTACAAGCCCCTCGGAACCATGGTAGTTCGGTCCTTATCCCTTCGGCGACCGATTGATGATTACTACTCATGCCGAATAGGGAGAGCTTTATGGACACTTTTGAGGGTTACAAGCCCCTCGGAACCATGGTAGTTCGGTCCTTATCCCTTCGGCGACCGATTGATGATTACTACTCATGCCGAATAGGGAGAGCTTTATGGACACTTTTGAGGGTTACAAGCCCCTCAGAACCGTGGGTACTTTGGACCATATCCCTTCCGCGCCTGCCCTAAGGATTTGGGCCGTCAAAGGGCATGGGTTTGGGCCTTCAAGGGCAGTACACTAATCTCTGAATCCGTATCAGAGTGCCTCTTTTCAGGCATATTGACAAGTGTGTATAGCCCTGGAAGCCTATGAAAGTACCAGGGCATGGCTGTCTGGCCTTGGCATTATGCCCTAAGGATTTGGGCCGTCAAAGGGCATTAGGGCCTATGGGTTTGGGCCTTCAAGGGCAGTACACTAATCTCTGAATCCGTATCAGAGTGCCTCTTTTCAGGCATATTGACAAGTGTGTATAGCCCTGGAAGCCTATGAAAGTAAAGGATTTGGGCCGTCAAAGGGCATTTGGGCCGTCAAAGGGCATTAGGGCCTTGGGTCTTTAGGTTCCCAGGCTCTCGGTGGAAAAAAACGGTGTGATCCCCAGCGGGGCTCGAACACCGATCGTCAGATCATAAGCCACAGCCGCTACCCCCATGGCCAACTGGGCTTTGACGAACAAAGAGGCCCTGGAAGCCTATGAAAGTACCAGGGCATGGCTGTCTGGCCTTGGCATTATGCCCTAAGGATTTGGGCCGTCAAAGGGCATTAGGGCCTATGGGTTTGGGCCTTCAAGGGCAGTACACTAATCTCTGAATCCGTATCAGAGTGCCTCTTTTCAGGCATATTGACAAGTGTGTATAGCCCTGGAAGCCTATGAAAGTACCAGGGCATGGCTGTCTGGCCTTGGCATTATGCCCTAAGGATTTGGGCCGTCAAAGGGCATTTGGGCCGTCGAAGGGCATTTGGGCCGTCAAAGGGCATTAGGGCCGTCAAAGGGCATTAGGGCCTTGGGTCTTTAGGTTCCCAGGCTCTCGGTGGAAAAAAACGGTGTGATCCCCAGCGGGGCTCGAACACCGATCGTCAGATCGTAAGCCACAGCCGCTACCCCCATGGCCAACTGGGCTTTGACGAACAAAGAGGCAACGAGGTGATCTTTATGGTCAAATTTCCAATCAGTCCAATTGGTCTGATATTGGCCCACACCTGGGGCTCATTAAGCCCTAGTTAGGGTTAGGTCGTTGTTTGGTGGAGCAAACAAAGAGACATACACGCACGCAGGAGAGAGAAGCTATGAACAGTAGACTAAAACGTGATTGTGGGCTTTGTTCCAAGCGGAATATCGTGCGGATAGACCGACATTTCAAGTCTGTCCATGCACTTAAGCCTGCTACTACAGAATGGAAGCGTGCTATGCAATCTAGCCGGCGTTCAACTGAGAGACAGCAGCCCGAATCATGGCAGTGTATGCAGCCTAACAACGGTGTTGCACCGCAGCTGGAGCCCTGGGAGAACCCTGGGTATTTCCAGTGTGTTGAAAGTGAGTTGTCCGTGGAGCAGCAGCTGGTAGACAAGGGTGAGCAGTCCGCGGTGGTGGATCAGCAGCTGTGGGACGAGAGTGAGCAGGCGGCGGCGACTGCGCCGGTGCAGTCAACCAGTCAGATCGGTGGTGAACCATGCTCGGAACCGAGGGAGCAAGGCTGCGTCATGGTGACTTCCACGGAGAGCGAGAGTGATGAAGGCGGCGGTGTGTCCTCCAGAATTGAAGGTTGGAGGAATGGAATTTTGACTGAATATGAACACTTTGCTATTGGTAAAAACCCTTCAGTTAAACGAATTGACAATAGTCGCACCAGTCTATCCAGAGTACGACAATTCCTCCGCTATATGTCAGAGGGCAAGGCCGATGAAGGACTGTGTTCTCTGGATAACTACAGACGTGTGTATGAGTGGTATGGTGAATGTGAAGACCGTTGTTTGGCACCATCCACGTTAAAAATGTACCGAGCTGATGTTCGAAGTTTCCTGAATTATCTTATTCAGTTCCGGCCAAAAGGTCTGCAGGCTAAAGCCAGTGGAATTCGAAAGTTGTTACTCTGCTTGGCAAAGATGGACAGGGATTCGCGGCAGAGCCAGGCAACACACAGGGCAAAATTCCGCAAACGGTGCAGGGACGAGGTGCTCAGCGCTGCGGAGTTAAGCCGGTTTGTTGAGCTAAGTAATCAAGCTATTCCTTCGGTTCTCAGTAGGCTGGAGGTCCGAGCCACCTGCGCTGATAGACGTAGGTTTGCGGCTCTCATGTCCAGCCGGTTGGCCATCTTTAATGGCACTCGACGATCCCCAGTCACCACCTTCAGTGAGAGGGAATTTACTGAAGTAACCCCGGAAAGTGGGGGTTATCAGATGTGCATTTCAAGCCACAAAACGAACTATAGCTTCGGTGAGTGCAGAGTTGTTCTATCTGAGCAGGAATACACTTGGCTTAAACGATTCCATCAGATCAGGCCTAATCTGAGTGGAATCACCTCAGACACAACACTCTTCTTTTTCACGTCCTGCGGTCAACCGTACGGCAATCTCTGTGAGTATGTGGGCCAGATATTTGCAGAGTTTGGCATTGGAAGTAAAGTCACCTTCGGTACAATTCGACGAAGCGTTGCTACATTGAACTTTAATCAAGGCTCGGTTACAGACCGGGGAACTGTGGCTGACCATATGTGTCATTCTCTGGAAACGCAGGCACGGTACTACCGGTACCATGATTTGCCTCGTAACGCCAGCCGAGCGCGGTCACTAATTGAGGGACAAATCAACCCATGATTCACTGATAAATAAAGAACATTTATTTGAAATTCACCCATGTCTTTGTGTGTCATTTGGTCACAGTTGAGAATGTATGGAGGCCTGAGGGTCTGAAATACCAGGGTGTTATGGGGTACCAGGTGCACTGAGCTGAAGAGACAGGCCGAGATAGAGGGCAGGCAGGTGGGCAGGCAGGGTAGAGAGAGTAAGCCTTGGTAACCAGTTCAATCACCAGGTACACATGCTGGACTTAGTGCAATGAGAGAGAAGTATGACTCTGTCATTGAATTGTATTGGGTTACCAGGTGACCTTGGTGGGGGGTGTGGGTCCCCCCTATGGGGTCTCCCTAACCCCCCTATGGTGGTCTCAGAGTGGGCATGTAGGTCTGTATACCCTTTAAAAATGTCACCCCTCCATAAATTGATCTATGGCGCCATCAAGCGACTTTTTAAATGTACTTATCCCACTGACATGGGACAGCAGTGGGGTGCTGAAACATGTGTCCTGGGGGTGGTGATGGCCTTTAAAAGTATTTAAAACCGTTTTTCAAAAATTGTCCTGGTAACCCAGAATAAAACCAGGTGCCCGTTTGGACTTAGTGCAATTTCTGAGAAGAAAAACATAGTCATTTTTCTGAAGATTTTTTGAAAAGCTATATAATTCCCTCTTGCTGTATCTCATTGAGTTGGGCCCTTAGGATGGTGCTCTAAGGGTGGGTATGGAGGTCCATATACCCTCTATAAGTATTTAAAACCGTTTTTCAAAAATTGTCCTGGTAACCCAGAATAAAACCAGGTGCCCGTTTGGACTTAGTGCAATTTCTGAGAAGAAAAACATAGTCATTTTTCTGAAGATTTTTTGAAAAGCTATATAATTCCCTCTTGCTGTATCTCATTGAGTTGGGCCCTTAGGATGGTGCTCTAAGGGTGGGTATGGAGGTCCATATACCCTCTATAAGTATTTAAAACCGTTTTTCAAAAATTGTCCTGGTAACCCAGAATAAAACCAGGTGCACGTTTGGACTTAGTCTCTGAAGCGAACTGAAAAGTTGGCACTTTGTAACTTTTTTGACCAAAATCTGAAATTTTCAAATAATGATTAAAAATACTTCCTGAGGGGCTAGAGGTCCCAAATTTTGGCTCATACCCTCTCTCGTGATGGGCAACAATTAGCCCCGGGGTAGAAAATTTCGCTTCCATAGGAACATATTTTTTCGGTAAACGGAACTTTTTTTCGCAAACTTAAAACTCGATTTTCTATTATAAATTGTTATGGAAAAACGGTTTAAATTAGATGGAAATGTTCGTCTACGTGTGCCCTTTCGTGCAAAAAAACCCCCATCCTGATTGGAGTTGTACTTTTCGATTTATTCAAGTTTAAAGTGTCCTACCGTGACATCGGGAATAGCCTTGAAACTGTGTGAGTGAGAGTTATTTTTACACACTCGTGGCCGTGTGGGGCAGACAGGTACCGGCGCGATTTGAGAAACCTGGTTTTTGACAACTGGAGAACCACATTCCGTCGGCGACCCATAGGTGGTTGCTACTCTGGCCGAATAGGGAGTGCTTTATGGACACTTTTGAGGGTTACAAGCCCCTCGGAACCATGGTAGTTCGGTCCTTATCCCTTCGGCGACCGATTGATGATTACTACTCATGCCGAATAGGGAGAGCTTTATGGACACTTTTGAGGGTTACAAGCCCCTCGGAACCATGGTAGTTCGGTCCTTATCCCTTCGGCGACCGATTGATGATTACTACTCTGGCCGAATAGGGAGTGATTTATGGACATTTTTGAGGGTTGCTTGTCCCTCATAACCATGGTTCCTTTGGTTCATATCCCTTCTGCGCCTGATTGGTCGTTACTACTCAGGCCGAATAGGGAGTGCTTTATGGACACTTTTGAGGGTTACAAGCCCCTCAGAACCGTGGGTACTTTGGACCATATCCCTCCGGCGCCCGATTGGTCCTAAGTATTGATCCGATTTTCCCAGCTTGGTGGTGGGAGGATATTGAGCTCTGTCCTGGACAGGTGGTCTATCCCAGCTATCACCTTGTGGGTTTGGGTCCTCCATGACCATGGTTCTTGTCCCATGAATGTGTCCGTCCCTAGCTTCCAACACGTTGCGTATCCATGGTTGTCCTCTGTTGTCGAGCCTGTTTTACATCTTCTGACCGATTTGCAATCTGTTTCCACCTGGGAGGGCCCCTGTCGGCCGGCCATTGGTCGGTGTTCAGACGGACGGTTCCTCCCGCCCCACGTGGAATTGCCTCTATCGGGGGAGCCCCTGTCGGAGACGGTTATCCCCGTCTTAATGTCAAGCTTCAGCCGCGCTCCGTTCGTGCGAGATCTAGCTGGCCCGTCTGTCTCAGTGGCCCTACATTGGTGGGGAGTGGACTACCCAGGTAGCGATGCCTGCGGATGACGTTCACCCATACCGTACCGGCGCCAGAAACACATGTATTTCTCAAACCCTGTCTTTTATCCACGTTGATGGCGTTCCGAATTAACCCTCCAGCTAAGACAAGATACCTGATTAAGCGGTGCCCCGGCACCTGTGGCTCCGGCCACGGGCAGTTCAGGGCCTCCCGCTGGGCGCACGGTGGATTGACCTAGGGCCTCCTCCCCTCACGGGATAGGAGTGGTCCCTGGCTGTTCTCCGCTTAGTGTGCCCGGGTACAACCTCTATGTTGTGAGTGGCTACCTGGTTGATCCTGCCAGTATCATATGCTTGTCTCAAAGATTAAGCCATGCAAGTCTAAGTACACACGGCCGGTACAGTGAAACTGCGAATGGCTCATTAAATCAGTTATGGGTTCGATTCCGGAGAGGGATCCTGAGAAATGGCTACCACATCCAAGGAAGGCAGCAGGGGTGCAAATTACCCACTCCCGACACAAACCAAACTCTGCTGTGGGTCGGGTAGGGTAGGGGGCTCACGCCTCCCGCCTCTCCCTTCCCTCGGCGCGGGTGAACTGGTCCTAGCCCGGTTCCCCGCAGTTCCTTTTTGCCTGGGATGCGCCCGACTGGCTCCATCCCCTTTCCCCGTTAGGCACGGCTAGATGACGCACCGATGGGTGGGTGTGTAGGCCGCTACCGAGGGGGACTGGGGGTGTCCGGTGAACCGGGACTTCCCGAAATGGTCTCACATTTTTAAGCGGCTTGAGTATCACCCAGTATCCTCGCGCGGCACTGGGAACCCAGTCAACCGCTCTGCGCCCCGGCGCAGGCGGGGGTTTAATGTCTCCCCGGCCCCACCGGCGCTTCGGCGACGGCGGCAGAGGAGCACCCGGAGGCCCCCATAAAGTTAAACCTACCTGTCTTTGAACTATGACCTCTCGCTCTGGCGAAGGGCGGAGGAAAGGAGGGCAACCTCCCCAACTCCCAACCCTTGAAACACGGACCAAGGAGACTAACGCACGCGCAAGTCAGAGTGTTTTCTCCGACACACCCCGTGGCGCAATGAAAGTGAGGGCCGGCGCGCGCTGGCTGAGGTGGGATCCCGGCCCTACGGGGTTGGGCGCACCACCGGCCCGTCTCGCCCGCTCTGTCGGGGAGGTGGAGCGTGAGCGTGTGCGATAGGACCCGAAAGATGATGAACTATGCCTGGGCGGTCCTGACGTGCAAATCGGTTGTCCGATCACCGCGGTGAGCACGGAAGCTGGGCGGGAAACCCGAGAGAGGGGCCCAAGCCCTGGAAAGAGTTGCAGTTCCGGCGGCGTCCGGTGAGCTCTTGCTGGCCCTTGAAAATCCGTAAGAGAGGGTGTAAATCTCACGTCGGGCCGTACCCATATCCGCAGCAGGTCTCCAAGGGCAACATCCTCTGGCATGTTAGAACAATGCATGTTAAGGAAAGTTGATGAGTCAGATCCGTAACTTCGGGGTAAAGATTGGTTCTAAGGGCAGGGCTGGGTAGGTCGGGCTAGGGTGTGAAATGAGGCTGGGCTCGATTCATGCCGATCTCCCCAGAAAGATGCTCGTCGGCCCCAGTAACAAGGGGTAAGGGATCTCCGGCGGGTATGTAGCCTTCGAACCAAGCTTTTTTGGGACAGAAGGCGTCTTCCTCCACCTCCCCCGTTATATCTAACTGGTTACCAGGTGCACAGAGAAGGGCCAGGAGGCAGAGTCCGGAGGCCCAGAGAGAGAGTGGGCAAGCAGACTAAAGAAGGTGGGTACCCGGGTGCAAAGTACCACCAGCACCTGGTAATCCTGGTGTGGACTTAGTCTCTGAGTGGTAAGCTGCAGGGTGACCAGGTGCACGAAGGCCGTTTTGGATAACCAGGTGCACGCGGTTCGTAACAGCGGGGCTATATGCTTTAGTGTCCGAGGAAGGGTGCTTAAGAGTGGGTGCCCTGGTTCGGATGGTGGTGGGTGCCCTGGTTCGGATGGTGGTGGGTGCCCTGGTTCGGATGGTGGTGGGTGCCCTGGTTCGGATGGTGGTGGGTGCCCTGGTTCGGATGGTGGTGGGTGCCCTGGTTCGGATGGTGGTGGGTGCCCTGGTTCGGATGGTGGTGGGTGCCCTGGTTCGGATGGTGGTGGGTGCCCTGGTTCGGATGGTGGTGGGTGCCCTGGTTCGCATGGTGGTGGGTGCCCTGGTTCGGATGGTGGTGGGTGCCCTGGTTCGCATGGTGGTGGGTGCCCTGGTTCGGATGGTGGTGGGTGCCCTGGTTCGGATGGTGGTGGGTGCCCTGGTTCGGATGGTGGTGGGTGCCCTGGTTCGGATGGTGTAAGAGCTTGTGGTGGGGGGTATCCCCCACTGGAGGTCATGCCCATAGAGAGGGGTGTTCCCCGGAGAGTGGGTGAAGGCTATCACTACCTGGTAACCCAAAATAATACCAGGCCCACAGCTGGACATAGTGCAATTTCTGAGAATTTTTGGACTTAGTCATTTTTCAAGAAAGCTCTGTCACTAACTTACATTGATGTTTAAAATGTCCAGTGGCGCCCTCTTGTGGAACATCCCGGGTGGGGGGTGTGTGAGAGGGGGGTATGGGACCGCCTATGGGGTGCTCCCTATCCGGGCATAGTAGTTTGAGGGAGTAAGCTCTACTCTCATGCCCGGAGAGATGGGTGTTCCCCGGATAGTGAGTGAAGGCCTAGAGGCCTGGAGGTCCGTAGTTCCACTGTCCTTAAGGGGGGCAGAGCAGTCAGCCTCTCTGGAGGTTGGCTGCTCTGTCCCCCTTTTTTTTTGGCCTAGTAACCCACAATTATACCAGGCCCACAGATCTGGCCAATGCCCAAACACACATAAAAACACTCATAAATCAGAAATGCTTTATCCCAGTGACATGGGGCTTCAGTATGTATCTCACATAGATAGATATGTTATGTGTGTACCATTTAAAAGTATTTAAAACCATTCTGAATGATTTTGACCTCAAAATAATACAATCACATGATTTGGCCTGGTAACTTAAAAACACATGAAAACCCTCATAAATCAGAAATGCTTTATCCCAGTGACATGGGGCTTCAGTATGTATCTCACATAGATAGATATGTTATGTGTGTACCATTTAAAAGTATTTAAAACCATTCTGAAGACTTTTGACCCCAAAATAACACAAGGCCCACAGCTGTGGCCAATGCCCAAACACACATAAAAACACTCATAAATCAGAAATGCTTTATCCCAGTGACATGGGGCTTCAGTATGTATCTCACATAGATAGATATGTTATGTGTGTACCATTTAAAAGTATTTAAAACCATTCTGAATGATTTTGACCTCAAAATAATACCATCACATGATTTGGCCTGGTAACCTAAAAACACATGAAAACCCTCATAAATCAGAAATGCTTTATCCCAGTGACATGGGGCTTCAGTATGTATCTCACATAGATAGATATGTTATGTGTGTACCATTTAAAAGTATTTAAAACCATTCTGAATGATTTTGACCTTATTTGAAAGCTCCATAAATTGATCTATGGCGCCATCAAGCGACTTTTTAAATGTACTTATCCCACTGACATGGGACAGCAGTGGGCTGCTGAAACAGGTGTCCTGGGGGTGGTGATGGCCTTTAAAAGTATTTAAAACCTTTTTAAAAAATGGTCCTGGTAACCCAGAATAAAACCAGGTGCCCGTTTGGACTTAGTGCAATTTCTGAGAAGAAAAACATAGTCATTTTTCTGAAGATTTTTTGAAAAGCTATATAATTCCCTCTTGCTGTATCTCATTGAGTTGGGCCATTAGGATGGTGCTCTAAGGGTGGGTATGGAGGTCCATATACCCTCTATAAGTATTTAAAACCGTTTTTCAAAAATTGTCCTGGTAACCCAGAATAAAACCAGGTGCACGTTTGGACTTAGTCTCTGAAGCGAACTGAAAAGTTGGCACTTTGTAACTTTTTTGACCAAAATCTGAAATTTTCAAATAATGATTAAAAATACTTCCCGGGGGGCTAGAGGTCCCAGACTTCGGCTCATACCCTCTCTCGTGATGGGCAACAATTAGCCCCGGGTTAGAAAATGTCGCTTCTATAGGAACCTATTTTTTCGGTAAACGGAACTTTTTTTCGCAAACTTAAAACTCGATTTTCTATTATAAATTGTTATGGAAAAACGGTTTAAATTAGATGGAAATGTTCGTCTACGTGTGCCCTTTCGTGCAAAAAAACCCCCATCCTGATTGGAGTTGTACTTTTCGATTTATTCAAGTTTAAAGTGTCCTACCGTGACATCGGGAATAGCCTTGAAACTGTGTGAGTGAGAGTTATTTTTACACACTCGTGGCCGTGTGGGGCAGACAGGTACCGGCGCGATTTGAGAAACCTGGTTTTTGACAACTGGAGAACCACATTCCGTCGGCGACCCATAGGTGGTTGCTACTCTGGCCGAATAGGGAGTGCTTTATGGACACTTTTGAGGGTTACAAGCCCCTCGGAACCATGGTAGTTCGGTCCTTATCCCTTCGGCGACCGATTGATGATTACTACTCATGCCGAATAGGGAGAGCTTTATGGACACTTTTGAGGGTTACAAGCCCCTCGGAACCATGGTAGTTCGGTCCTTATCCCTTCGGCGACCGATTGATGATTACTACTCATGCCGAATAGGGAGAGCTTTATGGACACTTTTGAGGGTTACAAGCCCCTCGGAACCATGGTAGTTCGGTCCTTATCCCTTCGGCGACCGATTGATGATTACTACTCATGCCGAATAGGGAGAGCTTTATGGACACTTTTGAGGGTTACAAGCCCCTCAGAACCGTGGGTACTTTGGACCATATCCCTTCCGCGCCTGCCCTAAGGATTTGGGCCGTCAAAGGGCATGGGTTTGGGCCTTCAAGGGCAGTACACTAATCTCTGAATCCGTATCAGAGTGCCTCTTTTCAGGCATATTGACAAGTGTGTATAGCCCTGGAAGCCTATGAAAGTACCAGGGCATGGCTGTCTGGCCTTGGCATTATGCCCTAAGGATTTGGGCCGTCAAAGGGCATTAGGGCCTATGGGTTTGGGCCTTCAAGGGCAGTACACTAATCTCTGAATCCGTATCAGAGTGCCTCTTTTCAGGCATATTGACAAGTGTGTATAGCCCTGGAAGCCTATGAAAGTAAAGGATTTGGGCCGTCAAAGGGCATTTGGGCCGTCAAAGGGCATTAGGGCCTTGGGTCTTTAGGTTCCCAGGCTCTCGGTGGAAAAAAACGGTGTGATCCCCAGCGGGGCTCGAACACCGATCGTCAGATCATAAGCCACAGCCGCTACCCCCATGGCCAACTGGGCTTTGACGAACAAAGAGGCCCTGGAAGCCTATGAAAGTACCAGGGCATGGCTGTCTGGCCTTGGCATTATGCCCTAAGGATTTGGGCCGTCAAAGGGCATTAGGGCCTATGGGTTTGGGCCTTCAAGGGCAGTACACTAATCTCTGAATCCGTATCAGAGTGCCTCTTTTCAGGCATATTGACAAGTGTGTATAGCCCTGGAAGCCTATGAAAGTACCAGGGCATGGCTGTCTGGCCTTGGCATTATGCCCTAAGGATTTGGGCCGTCAAAGGGCATTTGGGCCGTCGAAGGGCATTTGGGCCGTCAAAGGGCATTAGGGCCGTCAAAGGGCATTAGGGCCTTGGGTCTTTAGGTTCCCAGGCTCTCGGTGGAAAAAAACGGTGTGATCCCCAGCGGGGCTCGAACACCGATCGTCAGATCGTAAGCCACAGCCGCTACCCCCATGGCCAACTGGGCTTTGACGAACAAAGAGGCAACGAGGTGATCTTTATGGTCAAATTTCCAATCAGTCCAATTGGTCTGATATTGGCCCACACCTGGGGCTCATTAAGCCCTAGTTAGGGTTAGGTCGTTGTTTGGTGGAGCAAACAAAGAGACATACACGCACGCAGGAGAGAGAAGCTATGAACAGTAGACTAAAACGTGATTGTGGGCTTTGTTCCAAGCGGAATATCGTGCGGATAGACCGACATTTCAAGTCTGTCCATGCACTTAAGCCTGCTACTACAGAATGGAAGCGTGCTATGCAATCTAGCCGGCGTTCAACTGAGAGACAGCAGCCCGAATCATGGCAGTGTATGCAGCCTAACAACGGTGTTGCACCGCAGCTGGAGCCCTGGGAGAACCCTGGGTATTTCCAGTGTGTTGAAAGTGAGTTGTCCGTGGAGCAGCAGCTGGTAGACAAGGGTGAGCAGTCCGCGGTGGTGGATCAGCAGCTGTGGGACGAGAGTGAGCAGGCGGCGGCGACTGCGCCGGTGCAGTCAACCAGTCAGATCGGTGGTGAACCATGCTCGGAACCGAGGGAGCAAGGCTGCGTCATGGTGACTTCCACGGAGAGCGAGAGTGATGAAGGCGGCGGTGTGTCCTCCAGAATTGAAGGTTGGAGGAATGGAATTTTGACTGAATATGAACACTTTGCTATTGGTAAAAACCCTTCAGTTAAACGAATTGACAATAGTCGCACCAGTCTATCCAGAGTACGACAATTCCTCCGCTATATGTCAGAGGGCAAGGCCGATGAAGGACTGTGTTCTCTGGATAACTACAGACGTGTGTATGAGTGGTATGGTGAATGTGAAGACCGTTGTTTGGCACCATCCACGTTAAAAATGTACCGAGCTGATGTTCGAAGTTTCCTGAATTATCTTATTCAGTTCCGGCCAAAAGGTCTGCAGGCTAAAGCCAGTGGAATTCGAAAGTTGTTACTCTGCTTGGCAAAGATGGACAGGGATTCGCGGCAGAGCCAGGCAACACACAGGGCAAAATTCCGCAAACGGTGCAGGGACGAGGTGCTCAGCGCTGCGGAGTTAAGCCGGTTTGTTGAGCTAAGTAATCAAGCTATTCCTTCGGTTCTCAGTAGGCTGGAGGTCCGAGCCACCTGCGCTGATAGACGTAGGTTTGCGGCTCTCATGTCCAGCCGGTTGGCCATCTTTAATGGCACTCGACGATCCCCAGTCACCACCTTCAGTGAGAGGGAATTTACTGAAGTAACCCCGGAAAGTGGGGGTTATCAGATGTGCATTTCAAGCCACAAAACGAACTATAGCTTCGGTGAGTGCAGAGTTGTTCTATCTGAGCAGGAATACACTTGGCTTAAACGATTCCATCAGATCAGGCCTAATCTGAGTGGAATCACCTCAGACACAACACTCTTCTTTTTCACGTCCTGCGGTCAACCGTACGGCAATCTCTGTGAGTATGTGGGCCAGATATTTGCAGAGTTTGGCATTGGAAGTAAAGTCACCTTCGGTACAATTCGACGAAGCGTTGCTACATTGAACTTTAATCAAGGCTCGGTTACAGACCGGGGAACTGTGGCTGACCATATGTGTCATTCTCTGGAAACGCAGGCACGGTACTACCGGTACCATGATTTGCCTCGTAACGCCAGCCGAGCGCGGTCACTAATTGAGGGACAAATCAACCCATGATTCACTGATAAATAAAGAACATTTATTTGAAATTCACCCATGTCTTTGTGTGTCATTTGGTCACAGTTGAGAATGTATGGAGGCCTGAGGGTCTGAAATACCAGGGTGTTATGGGGTACCAGGTGCACTGAGCTGAAGAGACAGGCCGAGATAGAGGGCAGGCAGGTGGGCAGGCAGGGTAGAGAGAGTAAGCCTTGGTAACCAGTTCAATCACCAGGTACACATGCTGGACTTAGTGCAATGAGAGAGAAGTATGACTCTGTCATTGAATTGTATTGGGTTACCAGGTGACCTTGGTGGGGGGTGTGGGTCCCCCCTATGGGGTCTCCCTAACCCCCCTATGGTGGTCTCAGAGTGGGCATGTAGGTCTGTATACCCTTTAAAAATGTCACCCCTCCATAAATTGATCTATGGCGCCATCAAGCGACTTTTTAAATGTACTTATCCCACTGACATGGGACAGCAGTGGGGTGCTGAAACATGTGTCCTGGGGGTGGTGATGGCCTTTAAAAGTATTTAAAACCGTTTTTCAAAAATTGTCCTGGTAACCCAGAATAAAACCAGGTGCCCGTTTGGACTTAGTGCAATTTCTGAGAAGAAAAACATAGTCATTTTTCTGAAGATTTTTTGAAAAGCTATATAATTCCCTCTTGCTGTATCTCATTGAGTTGGGCCCTTAGGATGGTGCTCTAAGGGTGGGTATGGAGGTCCATATACCCTCTATAAGTATTTAAAACCGTTTTTCAAAAATTGTCCTGGTAACCCAGAATAAAACCAGGTGCCCGTTTGGACTTAGTGCAATTTCTGAGAAGAAAAACATAGTCATTTTTCTGAAGATTTTTTGAAAAGCTATATAATTCCCTCTTGCTGTATCTCATTGAGTTGGGCCCTTAGGATGGTGCTCTAAGGGTGGGTATGGAGGTCCATATACCCTCTATAAGTATTTAAAACCGTTTTTCAAAAATTGTCCTGGTAACCCAGAATAAAACCAGGTGCACGTTTGGACTTAGTCTCTGAAGCGAACTGAAAAGTTGGCACTTTGTAACTTTTTTGACCAAAATCTGAAATTTTCAAATAATGATTAAAAATACTTCCTGAGGGGCTAGAGGTCCCAAATTTTGGCTCATACCCTCTCTCGTGATGGGCAACAATTAGCCCCGGGGTAGAAAATTTCGCTTCCATAGGAACATATTTTTTCGGTAAACGGAACTTTTTTTCGCAAACTTAAAACTCGATTTTCTATTATAAATTGTTATGGAAAAACGGTTTAAATTAGATGGAAATGTTCGTCTACGTGTGCCCTTTCGTGCAAAAAAACCCCCATCCTGATTGGAGTTGTACTTTTCGATTTATTCAAGTTTAAAGTGTCCTACCGTGACATCGGGAATAGCCTTGAAACTGTGTGAGTGAGAGTTATTTTTACACACTCGTGGCCGTGTGGGGCAGACAGGTACCGGCGCGATTTGAGAAACCTGGTTTTTGACAACTGGAGAACCACATTCCGTCGGCGACCCATAGGTGGTTGCTACTCTGGCCGAATAGGGAGTGCTTTATGGACACTTTTGAGGGTTACAAGCCCCTCGGAACCATGGTAGTTCGGTCCTTATCCCTTCGGCGACCGATTGATGATTACTACTCATGCCGAATAGGGAGAGCTTTATGGACACTTTTGAGGGTTACAAGCCCCTCGGAACCATGGTAGTTCGGTCCTTATCCCTTCGGCGACCGATTGATGATTACTACTCATGCCGAATAGGGAGAGCTTTATGGACACTTTTGAGGGTTACAAGCCCCTCGGAACCATGGTAGTTCGGTCCTTATCCCTTCGGCGACCGATTGATGATTACTACTCATGCCGAATAGGGAGAGCTTTATGGACACTTTTGAGGGTTACAAGCCCCTCAGAACCGTGGGTACTTTGGACCATATCCCTTCCGCGCCTGCCCTAAGGATTTGGGCCGTCAAAGGGCATGGGTTTGGGCCTTCAAGGGCAGTACACTAATCTCTGAATCCGTATCAGAGTGCCTCTTTTCAGGCATATTGACAAGTGTGTATAGCCCTGGAAGCCTATGAAAGTACCAGGGCATGGCTGTCTGGCCTTGGCATTATGCCCTAAGGATTTGGGCCGTCAAAGGGCATTAGGGCCTATGGGTTTGGGCCTTCAAGGGCAGTACACTAATCTCTGAATCCGTATCAGAGTGCCTCTTTTCAGGCATATTGACAAGTGTGTATAGCCCTGGAAGCCTATGAAAGTAAAGGATTTGGGCCGTCAAAGGGCATTTGGGCCGTCAAAGGGCATTAGGGCCTTGGGTCTTTAGGTTCCCAGGCTCTCGGTGGAAAAAAACGGTGTGATCCCCAGCGGGGCTCGAACACCGATCGTCAGATCATAAGCCACAGCCGCTACCCCCATGGCCAACTGGGCTTTGACGAACAAAGAGGCCCTGGAAGCCTATGAAAGTACCAGGGCATGGCTGTCTGGCCTTGGCATTATGCCCTAAGGATTTGGGCCGTCAAAGGGCATTAGGGCCTATGGGTTTGGGCCTTCAAGGGCAGTACACTAATCTCTGAATCCGTATCAGAGTGCCTCTTTTCAGGCATATTGACAAGTGTGTATAGCCCTGGAAGCCTATGAAAGTACCAGGGCATGGCTGTCTGGCCTTGGCATTATGCCCTAAGGATTTGGGCCGTCAAAGGGCATTTGGGCCGTCGAAGGGCATTTGGGCCGTCAAAGGGCATTAGGGCCGTCAAAGGGCATTAGGGCCTTGGGTCTTTAGGTTCCCAGGCTCTCGGTGGAAAAAAACGGTGTGATCCCCAGCGGGGCTCGAACACCGATCGTCAGATCGTAAGCCACAGCCGCTACCCCCATGGCCAACTGGGCTTTGACGAACAAAGAGGCAACGAGGTGATCTTTATGGTCAAATTTCCAATCAGTCCAATTGGTCTGATATTGGCCCACACCTGGGGCTCATTAAGCCCTAGTTAGGGTTAGGTCGTTGTTTGGTGGAGCAAACAAAGAGACATACACGCACGCAGGAGAGAGAAGCTATGAACAGTAGACTAAAACGTGATTGTGGGCTTTGTTCCAAGCGGAATATCGTGCGGATAGACCGACATTTCAAGTCTGTCCATGCACTTAAGCCTGCTACTACAGAATGGAAGCGTGCTATGCAATCTAGCCGGCGTTCAACTGAGAGACAGCAGCCCGAATCATGGCAGTGTATGCAGCCTAACAACGGTGTTGCACCGCAGCTGGAGCCCTGGGAGAACCCTGGGTATTTCCAGTGTGTTGAAAGTGAGTTGTCCGTGGAGCAGCAGCTGGTAGACAAGGGTGAGCAGTCCGCGGTGGTGGATCAGCAGCTGTGGGACGAGAGTGAGCAGGCGGCGGCGACTGCGCCGGTGCAGTCAACCAGTCAGATCGGTGGTGAACCATGCTCGGAACCGAGGGAGCAAGGCTGCGTCATGGTGACTTCCACGGAGAGCGAGAGTGATGAAGGCGGCGGTGTGTCCTCCAGAATTGAAGGTTGGAGGAATGGAATTTTGACTGAATATGAACACTTTGCTATTGGTAAAAACCCTTCAGTTAAACGAATTGACAATAGTCGCACCAGTCTATCCAGAGTACGACAATTCCTCCGCTATATGTCAGAGGGCAAGGCCGATGAAGGACTGTGTTCTCTGGATAACTACAGACGTGTGTATGAGTGGTATGGTGAATGTGAAGACCGTTGTTTGGCACCATCCACGTTAAAAATGTACCGAGCTGATGTTCGAAGTTTCCTGAATTATCTTATTCAGTTCCGGCCAAAAGGTCTGCAGGCTAAAGCCAGTGGAATTCGAAAGTTGTTACTCTGCTTGGCAAAGATGGACAGGGATTCGCGGCAGAGCCAGGCAACACACAGGGCAAAATTCCGCAAACGGTGCAGGGACGAGGTGCTCAGCGCTGCGGAGTTAAGCCGGTTTGTTGAGCTAAGTAATCAAGCTATTCCTTCGGTTCTCAGTAGGCTGGAGGTCCGAGCCACCTGCGCTGATAGACGTAGGTTTGCGGCTCTCATGTCCAGCCGGTTGGCCATCTTTAATGGCACTCGACGATCCCCAGTCACCACCTTCAGTGAGAGGGAATTTACTGAAGTAACCCCGGAAAGTGGGGGTTATCAGATGTGCATTTCAAGCCACAAAACGAACTATAGCTTCGGTGAGTGCAGAGTTGTTCTATCTGAGCAGGAATACACTTGGCTTAAACGATTCCATCAGATCAGGCCTAATCTGAGTGGAATCACCTCAGACACAACACTCTTCTTTTTCACGTCCTGCGGTCAACCGTACGGCAATCTCTGTGAGTATGTGGGCCAGATATTTGCAGAGTTTGGCATTGGAAGTAAAGTCACCTTCGGTACAATTCGACGAAGCGTTGCTACATTGAACTTTAATCAAGGCTCGGTTACAGACCGGGGAACTGTGGCTGACCATATGTGTCATTCTCTGGAAACGCAGGCACGGTACTACCGGTACCATGATTTGCCTCGTAACGCCAGCCGAGCGCGGTCACTAATTGAGGGACAAATCAACCCATGATTCACTGATAAATAAAGAACATTTATTTGAAATTCACCCATGTCTTTGTGTGTCATTTGGTCACAGTTGAGAATGTATGGAGGCCTGAGGGTCTGAAATACCAGGGTGTTATGGGGTACCAGGTGCACTGAGCTGAAGAGACAGGCCGAGATAGAGGGCAGGCAGGTGGGCAGGCAGGGTAGAGAGAGTAAGCCTTGGTAACCAGTTCAATCACCAGGTACACATGCTGGACTTAGTGCAATGAGAGAGAAGTATGACTCTGTCATTGAATTGTATTGGGTTACCAGGTGACCTTGGTGGGGGGTGTGGGTCCCCCCTATGGGGTCTCCCTAACCCCCCTATGGTGGTCTCAGAGTGGGCATGTAGGTCTGTATACCCTTTAAAAATGTCACCCCTCCATAAATTGATCTATGGCGCCATCAAGCGACTTTTTAAATGTACTTATCCCACTGACATGGGACAGCAGTGGGGTGCTGAAACATGTGTCCTGGGGGTGGTGATGGCCTTTAAAAGTATTTAAAACCGTTTTTCAAAAATTGTCCTGGTAACCCAGAATAAAACCAGGTGCCCGTTTGGACTTAGTGCAATTTCTGAGAAGAAAAACATAGTCATTTTTCTGAAGATTTTTTGAAAAGCTATATAATTCCCTCTTGCTGTATCTCATTGAGTTGGGCCCTTAGGATGGTGCTCTAAGGGTGGGTATGGAGGTCCATATACCCTCTATAAGTATTTAAAACCGTTTTTCAAAAATTGTCCTGGTAACCCAGAATAAAACCAGGTGCCCGTTTGGACTTAGTGCAATTTCTGAGAAGAAAAACATAGTCATTTTTCTGAAGATTTTTTGAAAAGCTATATAATTCCCTCTTGCTGTATCTCATTGAGTTGGGCCCTTAGGATGGTGCTCTAAGGGTGGGTATGGAGGTCCATATACCCTCTATAAGTATTTAAAACCGTTTTTCAAAAATTGTCCTGGTAACCCAGAATAAAACCAGGTGCACGTTTGGACTTAGTCTCTGAAGCGAACTGAAAAGTTGGCACTTTGTAACTTTTTTGACCAAAATCTGAAATTTTCAAATAATGATTAAAAATACTTCCTGAGGGGCTAGAGGTCCCAAATTTTGGCTCATACCCTCTCTCGTGATGGGCAACAATTAGCCCCGGGGTAGAAAATTTCGCTTCCATAGGAACATATTTTTTCGGTAAACGGAACTTTTTTTCGCAAACTTAAAACTCGATTTTCTATTATAAATTGTTATGGAAAAACGGTTTAAATTAGATGGAAATGTTCGTCTACGTGTGCCCTTTCGTGCAAAAAAACCCCCATCCTGATTGGAGTTGTACTTTTCGATTTATTCAAGTTTAAAGTGTCCTACCGTGACATCGGGAATAGCCTTGAAACTGTGTGAGTGAGAGTTATTTTTACACACTCGTGGCCGTGTGGGGCAGACAGGTACCGGCGCGATTTGAGAAACCTGGTTTTTGACAACTGGAGAACCACATTCCGTCGGCGACCCATAGGTGGTTGCTACTCTGGCCGAATAGGGAGTGCTTTATGGACACTTTTGAGGGTTACAAGCCCCTCGGAACCATGGTAGTTCGGTCCTTATCCCTTCGGCGACCGATTGATGATTACTACTCATGCCGAATAGGGAGAGCTTTATGGACACTTTTGAGGGTTACAAGCCCCTCGGAACCATGGTAGTTCGGTCCTTATCCCTTCGGCGACCGATTGATGATTACTACTCTGGCCGAATAGGGAGTGATTTATGGACATTTTTGAGGGTTGCTTGTCCCTCATAACCATGGTTCCTTTGGTTCATATCCCTTCTGCGCCTGATTGGTCGTTACTACTCAGGCCGAATAGGGAGTGCTTTATGGACACTTTTGAGGGTTACAAGCCCCTCAGAACCGTGGGTACTTTGGACCATATCCCTCCGGCGCCCGATTGGTCCTAAGTATTGATCCGATTTTCCCAGCTTGGTGGTGGGAGGATATTGAGCTCTGTCCTGGACAGGTGGTCTATCCCAGCTATCACCTTGTGGGTTTGGGTCCTCCATGACCATGGTTCTTGTCCCATGAATGTGTCCGTCCCTAGCTTCCAACACGTTGCGTATCCATGGTTGTCCTCTGTTGTCGAGCCTGTTTTACATCTTCTGACCGATTTGCAATCTGTTTCCACCTGGGAGGGCCCCTGTCGGCCGGCCATTGGTCGGTGTTCAGACGGACGGTTCCTCCCGCCCCACGTGGAATTGCCTCTATCGGGGGAGCCCCTGTCGGAGACGGTTATCCCCGTCTTAATGTCAAGCTTCAGCCGCGCTCCGTTCGTGCGAGATCTAGCTGGCCCGTCTGTCTCAGTGGCCCTACATTGGTGGGGAGTGGACTACCCAGGTAGCGATGCCTGCGGATGACGTTCACCCATACCGTACCGGCGCCAGAAACACATGTATTTCTCAAACCCTGTCTTTTATCCACGTTGATGGCGTTCCGAATTAACCCTCCAGCTAAGACAAGATACCTGATTAAGCGGTGCCCCGGCACCTGTGGCTCCGGCCACGGGCAGTTCAGGGCCTCCCGCTGGGCGCACGGTGGATTGACCTAGGGCCTCCTCCCCTCACGGGATAGGAGTGGTCCCTGGCTGTTCTCCGCTTAGTGTGCCCGGGTACAACCTCTATGTTGTGAGTGGCTACCTGGTTGATCCTGCCAGTATCATATGCTTGTCTCAAAGATTAAGCCATGCAAGTCTAAGTACACACGGCCGGTACAGTGAAACTGCGAATGGCTCATTAAATCAGTTATGGGTTCGATTCCGGAGAGGGATCCTGAGAAATGGCTACCACATCCAAGGAAGGCAGCAGGGGTGCAAATTACCCACTCCCGACACAAACCAAACTCTGCTGTGGGTCGGGTAGGGTAGGGGGCTCACGCCTCCCGCCTCTCCCTTCCCTCGGCGCGGGTGAACTGGTCCTAGCCCGGTTCCCCGCAGTTCCTTTTTGCCTGGGATGCGCCCGACTGGCTCCATCCCCTTTCCCCGTTAGGCACGGCTAGATGACGCACCGATGGGTGGGTGTGTAGGCCGCTACCGAGGGGGACTGGGGGTGTCCGGTGAACCGGGACTTCCCGAAATGGTCTCACATTTTTAAGCGGCTTGAGTATCACCCAGTATCCTCGCGCGGCACTGGGAACCCAGTCAACCGCTCTGCGCCCCGGCGCAGGCGGGGGTTTAATGTCTCCCCGGCCCCACCGGCGCTTCGGCGACGGCGGCAGAGGAGCACCCGGAGGCCCCCATAAAGTTAAACCTACCTGTCTTTGAACTATGACCTCTCGCTCTGGCGAAGGGCGGAGGAAAGGAGGGCAACCTCCCCAACTCCCAACCCTTGAAACACGGACCAAGGAGACTAACGCACGCGCAAGTCAGAGTGTTTTCTCCGACACACCCCGTGGCGCAATGAAAGTGAGGGCCGGCGCGCGCTGGCTGAGGTGGGATCCCGGCCCTACGGGGTTGGGCGCACCACCGGCCCGTCTCGCCCGCTCTGTCGGGGAGGTGGAGCGTGAGCGTGTGCGATAGGACCCGAAAGATGATGAACTATGCCTGGGCGGTCCTGACGTGCAAATCGGTTGTCCGATCACCGCGGTGAGCACGGAAGCTGGGCGGGAAACCCGAGAGAGGGGCCCAAGCCCTGGAAAGAGTTGCAGTTCCGGCGGCGTCCGGTGAGCTCTTGCTGGCCCTTGAAAATCCGTAAGAGAGGGTGTAAATCTCACGTCGGGCCGTACCCATATCCGCAGCAGGTCTCCAAGGGCAACATCCTCTGGCATGTTAGAACAATGCATGTTAAGGAAAGTTGATGAGTCAGATCCGTAACTTCGGGGTAAAGATTGGTTCTAAGGGCAGGGCTGGGTAGGTCGGGCTAGGGTGTGAAATGAGGCTGGGCTCGATTCATGCCGATCTCCCCAGAAAGATGCTCGTCGGCCCCAGTAACAAGGGGTAAGGGATCTCCGGCGGGTATGTAGCCTTCGAACCAAGCTTTTTTGGGACAGAAGGCGTCTTCCTCCACCTCCCCCGTTATATCTAACTGGTTACCAGGTGCACAGAGAAGGGCCAGGAGGCAGAGTCCGGAGGCCCAGAGAGAGAGTGGGCAAGCAGACTAAAGAAGGTGGGTACCCGGGTGCAAAGTACCACCAGCACCTGGTAATCCTGGTGTGGACTTAGTCTCTGAGTGGTAAGCTGCAGGGTGACCAGGTGCACGAAGGCCGTTTTGGATAACCAGGTGCACGCGGTTCGTAACAGCGGGGCTATATGCTTTAGTGTCCGAGGAAGGGTGCTTAAGAGTGGGTGCCCTGGTTCGGATGGTGGTGGGTGCCCTGGTTCGGATGGTGGTGGGTGCCCTGGTTCGGATGGTGGTGGGTGCCCTGGTTCGGATGGTGGTGGGTGCCCTGGTTCGGATGGTGGTGGGTGCCCTGGTTCGGATGGTGGTGGGTGCCCTGGTTCGGATGGTGGTGGGTGCCCTGGTTCGGATGGTGGTGGGTGCCCTGGTTCGGATGGTGGTGGGTGCCCTGGTTCGCATGGTGGTGGGTGCCCTGGTTCGGATGGTGGTGGGTGCCCCTGGTTCGCATGGTGGTGGGTGCCCTGGTTCGGATGGTGGTGGGTGCCCTGGTTCGGATGGTGGTGGGTGCCCTGGTTCGGATGGTGGTGGGTGCCCTGGTTCGGATGGTGTAAGAGCTTGTGGTGGGGGGTATCCCCCACTGGAGGTCATGCCCATAGAGAGGGGTGTTCCCCGGAGAGTGGGTGAAGGCTATCACTACCTGGTAACCCAAAATAAT
>NC_138311.1:0-5000 GCF_965601325.2 Salmo salar
CGGTGTGTGTGTGTGTGTGTGTTGTCGGTGTGTGTGTGTGTGTTGTCGGTGTGTGTGTGTGTGTGTTGTCGGTGTGTGTGTGTGTTGTCGGTGTGTGTGTGTGTGTGTGTGTCGGTGTGTGTTGTGTGTGTGTGTCTTGTCGGTGTGTGTGTGTGTCGTTGTGTGTGTGTGTGTTGTCGGTGTGTGTCTGTGTGTGTGTGTTTGTCGGTGTGTGTGTGTTGTCGTTGTGTGTGTGTGTGTGTGTGGTCGGTGTGTGTGTGTGTTGTCGGTGTGTGTGTGTGTGTGTTGTCGGTGTGTGTGTGTGTGTTGTCGGTGTGTGTGTGTGTGTTGTCGGTGTGTGTGTGTGTTGTTGGTGTGTGTGTGTGTGTGTGTGTGTTGTCGGTGTGTGTGTGTGTGTTGTCGGTGTGTGTGTGTGTGTGTGTTGTCGGTGTGTGTGTGTGTGTGTTGTCGTGTGTGTGTGTGTGTTGTCGGTGTGTGTGTGTGTGTGTGTGTGTTGTCGGTGTGTGTGTGTGTGTGTGTTGTCGGTGTGTGTGTGTGTTGTCGGTGTGTGTGTGTGTGTTGTCGGTGTGTGTGTGTGTGTGTGTCTTGTCGGTGTGTGTGTGTTGTCGTTGTGTGTGTGTGTGTGTGTGTGTGTGTGTGTTGTCGGTGTGTGTGTGTGTGTGTTGTCGGTGTGTGTGTGTGTGTGTGTGTGTGTGTGTGTGTGTGTGTGTGTGTGTTGTCGTGTGTGTGTGTGTTGTCGGTGTGTGTGTGTGTTGTCGGTGTGTGTGTGTGTGTGTTGTCGGTGTGTGTGTGTGTGTTGTCGGTGTGTGTGTGTGTGTGTGTGTGTTGTCGGTGTGTGTGTGTTGTCGGTGTGTGTGTGTGTGTGTGTGTGTGTGTGTTGTCGGTGTGTGTGTGTGTGTTGTCGGTGTGTGTGTGTGTGTGTTGTCGGTGTGTGTGTGTGTGTGTTGTCGGTGTGTGTGTGTGTTGTCGGTGTGTGTGTGTGTGTTGTCGGTGTGTGTGTGTGTGTTGTCGGTGTTTGTGTGTGTGTGTTGTCGGTGTGTGTGTGTGTGTGTGTGTGGGTGTGTGTGTGTGTGTGTGGGGTGTCAGTGTGTGTGTGTGTGTGTTGTCGGTGTGTGTGTGTGTGTGTGTGTTGTCAGTGTGTGTGTGTGTGTGTGTTGTCGGTGTGTGTGTGTGTGTGTGTGTGTGTGTTGTCAGTGTGTGTGTGTGTGTGTGTGTGTGTGTTGTCAGTTTGTGTGTTGTCGGTGTGTGTGTGTGTTGTGTGTGTGTGTGTTGTCGGTGTGTGTGTGTGTTGTCGGTGTGTGTGTGTGTGTGTGTTGTCGGTGTGTGTGTGTGTGTGTTGTCGGGTGTGTGTGTGTTGTCGGTGTGTGTGTGTGTGTGTGTGTGTTGTCGGTGTGTGTGTGTGTGTGTGTGTGTGTGTTGTCGGTGTGTGTGTGTGTGTGTGTTGTCGGTGTGTGTGTGTGTGTGTGTTGTCGGTGTGTGTGTGTGTGTGTTGTCGGGTGTGTGTGTGTGTGTGTTGTCGGTGTGTGTGTGTGTGTGTTGTCGGTGTGTGTGTGTGTGTGTGTGTGTGTGTGTGTGTGTCGGTGTGTGTGTGTGTTGTGTGTGTGTGTGTTGTCGGTGTGTGTGTGTGTTGTCGGTGTGGTGTGTGTGTGTGTTGTCGGTGTGTGTGTGTGTGTGTTGTCGGTGTGTGTGTGTGTGTGTGTGTGTTGTCGGTGTGTGTGTGTGTTGTCGGTGTGTGTGTGTGTGTGTGTTGTCGGTGTGTGTGTGTGTGTTGTCGGTGTGTGTGTGTGTGTGTGTGTTGTCGGTGTGTGTGTGTGTGTGTGTGTGTGTGTTGTGTGTGTGTGTGTGTGTGTTGTCGGTGTGTGTGTGTGTGTGTGTTGTCGGTGTGTGTGTGTGTGTGTTGTCGGTGTGTGTGTGTGTGTTGTGTGTGTGTGTGTGTGTTGTCGGTGTGTGTGTGTGTTGTGTGTGTGTGTGTGTGTGTCGTGTGTGTGTGTGTGTTGTCGGTGTGTGTGTGTGTGTGTGTGTCGTTGTGTGTGTGTGTGTGTTGTCGTGTGTGTGTGTGTGTGTTGTCGGTGTGTGTGTGTGTGTGTGTGTTGTCGGTGTGTGTGTGTGTGTGTGTTGTCGGTGTGTGTGTGTGTGTGTTGTCGGTGTGTGTGTGTGTGTTGTCGTGTGTGTGTGTGTGTTGTCGGTGTGTGTGTGTGTGTGTGTGTGTGTGTGTGTGTCGGTGTGTGTGTGTGTGTGTGTTGTCGGTGTGTGTGTGTGTGTGTGTTGTCGGTGTGTGTGTGTGTGTGTGTTTGTCGGTGTGTGTGTGTGTGTGTTGTCGTGTGTGTGTGTGTGTGTGTTGTCGGTGTGTGTGTGTGTTGTCGGTGTGTGTGTGTGTTGTCGGTGTGTGTGTGTGTGTGTTGTCGGTGTGTGTGTGTGTGTGTTGTTGTCGGTGTGTGTGTGTGTGTGTTGTCGGTGTGTGTGTGTGTGTGTGTTGTCGGTGTGTGTGTGTGTGTGTGTCGGTGTGTGTGTGTGTGTGTGTCGGTTGTGTGTGTGTGTGTTGTCGGTGTGTGTGTGTGTTGTCGTGTGTGTGTGTGTGTGTGTGTGTGTCGTGTGTGTGTGTGTGTGTGTGTGTCGTGTGTGTGTGTGTGTGTGTGTGTGTGTGTGTGTGTGTGTGTGTTGTCGGTGTGTGTGTGTGTGTGTTGTCGGTGTGTGTGTGTGTGTGTTGTCGGTGTGTGTGTGTGTGTGTTGTCGGTGTGTGTGTGTGTGTGTGTGTGTTGTCGGTGTGTGTGTGTGTGTTGTCGGTGTGTGTGTGTGTGTGTTGTCGGTGTGTGTGTGTGTGTGTTGTCGGTGTGTGTGTGTGTGTGTTGTCGGTGTGTGTGTGTGTGTGTTGTCGGTGTGTGTGTGTGTGTGTGTTGTCGTGTGTGTGTGTGTGTTGTCGGTGTGTGTGTGTGTGTGTGTTGTCGTGTGTGTGTGTGTTGTCGTGTGTGTGTGTGTGTGTGTGTGTGTTGTCGGTGTGTGTGTGTGTGTGTTGTCGGTGTGTGTGTGTGTGTGTTGTCGGTGTGTGTGTGTGTGTGTGTGTTGTCGGTGTGTGTGTGTGTGTGTGTGTGTGTGTGTGTGTGTGTGTGTGTGTGTGTGTGTTGTCGGTGTGTGTGTGTGTTGTCGGTGTGTGTGTGTGTGTGTTGTCGGTGTGTGTGTGTGTGTGTGTCGTGTGTGTGTGTGTGTGTGTGTGTGTCGGTGTGTGTGTGTGTGTTGTCGGTGTGTGTGTGTGTGTGTTGTCGGTGTGTGTGTGTGTGTGTTGTCGTGTGTGTGTGTGTGTGTGTGTTGTCGGTGTGTGTGTGTGTGTTGTCGGTGTGTGTGTGTGTGTTGTCGGTGTGTGTGTGTGTGTGTTGTCGGTGTGTGTGTGTGTGTGTGTTGTCGGTGTGTGTGTGTGTGTGTGTGTCGTGTGTGTGTGTGTGTGTGTGTGTTGTCGGTGTGTGTGTGTGTTGTCGGTGTGTGTGTGTGTGTGTTGTCGGTGTGTGTGTGTGTGTTGTCGGTGTGTGTGTGTGTGTGTGTCGGTGTGTGTGTGTGTGTGTGTGTCGGTGTGTGTGTGTGTGTTGTCGGTGTGTGTGTGTGTGTGTGTCGGTGTGTGTGTGTGTGTGTCGGTGTGGTGTGTGTGTGTGTTGTCGGTGTGTGTGTGTGTGTGTGTTGTCGGTGTGTGTGTGTGTGTGTGTGTGTGTGTGTTGTCGGTGTGTGTGTGTGTGTGTTGTCGGTGTGTGTGTGTGTGTGTGTTTGTGTCGGTGTGTGTGTGTGTGTGTGTTGTCGGTGTGTGTGTGTGTGTGTTGTCGGTGTGTGTGTGTGTGTGTTGTCGGTGTGTGTGTGTGTGTGTGTGTGTGTGTGTGTCGGTGTGTGTGTGTGTTGTCGGTGTGTGTGTGTGTGTGTGTGTGTGTGTGTGTGTGTGTGTTGTCGGTGTGTGTGTGTGTGTGTGTGTGTGTCGTGTGTGTGTGTGTGTGTGTGTGTGTGTGTGTGTGTGTGTTGTCGTGTGTGTGTGTGTGTTGTCGGTGTGTGTGTGTGTGTGTTGTCGGTGTGTGTGTGTGTGTGTCGTGTGTGTGTGTGTGTTGTCGGTGTGTGTGTGTGTGTTGTCGGTGTGTGTGTGTGTTGTGGTGTGTGTGTGTGTGTGTGTGTTGTCGGTGTGTGTGTGTGTGTGTTGTCGGTGTGTGTGTGTGTGTGTCGGTGTGTGTGTGTGTGTTGTCGGTGTGTGTGTGTGGTGTGTTGTCGGTGTGTGTGTGTGTGTGTGTGTGTGTCGGTGTGTGTGTGTGTGTGTGTGTGTGTTGTCGTGTGTGTGTGTGTGTGTGTGTTGTCGGGTGTGTGTGTGTGGTGTTGTCGGTGTGTGTGTGTGTGTGTTGTCGGTGTGTGTGTGTGTGTGTTGTCGGTGTGTGTGTGTGTGTGTGTGTTGGTCGTGTGTGTGTGTGTGTTGTCGGTGTGTGTGTGTTGTCGGTGTGTGTGTGTGTGTGTTGTCGGTGTGTGTGTGTGTGTGTTGTCGGTGTGTGTGTGTGTGTGGTGTGTGTGTGTGTTGTCGGTGTGTGTGTGTGTGTTGTCGGTGTGTGTGTGTGTGTGTTGTCGGTGTGTGTGTGTGTGTGTTGTGGTGTGTGTGTGTGTGTGTGTTGTCGGTGTGTGTGTGTGTGTGTGTGGTCGGTGTGTGTGTGTGTGTGTTGTCGGTGTGTGTGTGTGTGTGTGTGTTGTCGGTGTGTGTGTGTGTGTGTTGTCGGTGTGTGTGTGTGTGTTGTCGGTGTGTGTGTGTGTGTGTTGTCGGTGTGTGTGTGTGTGTGTGTGTGTGTGTGTGTCGGTGTGTGTGTGTGTGTGTGTGTGTGTGTGTTGTCGGTGTGTGTGTGTGTGTGTTGTCGGTGTGTGTGTGTGTGTGTTGTCGGTGTGTGTGTGTGTGTGTTGTCGTGTGTGTGTGTGTGTGTGTTGTCGGTGTGTGTGTGTGTGTGTGTGTGTGTGTGTGTGTGTGTGTTGTCGGTGTGTGTGTGTGTGTCGGTGTG
>NC_138311.1:10000-77500 GCF_965601325.2 Salmo salar
TGTGTGTGTGTGTGTTGTCGTGTGTGTGTGTGTTGTCGGTGTGTGTGTGTGTGTGTTGTCGGTGTGTGTGTGTGTGTGTTGTCGGTGTGTGTGTGTGTGTGTGTGTGTTGTCGGTGTGTGTGTGTGTGTGTGTTGTCGGTGTGTGTGTGTGTGTGTGTTGTCGGTGTGTGTGTGTGTGTGTTGTCGGTGTGTGTGTGTGTGTGTTGTCGGTGTGTGTGTGTGTGTGTTGTCGGTGTGTGTGTGTGTGTGTTGTCGGTGTGTGTGTGTGTGTGTGTGTGTTGTCGGTGTGTGTGTGTTGTCGGTGTGTGTGTGTGTGTGTGTGTGTGTGTGTGTTGTCGGTGTGTGTGTGTGTTGTCGGTGTGTGTGTGTGTGTTGTCGGTGTGTGTGTGTGTGTGTTGTCGGTGTGTGTGTGTGTGTGTTGTCGGTGTGTGTGTGTCGTGTGTGTGTGTGTGTGTTGTCGGTGTGTGTGTGTGTGTTGTCGGTGTGTGTGTGTGTGTTGTCTGTGGGTGTGTGTGTGTGTGTGTGTTGTCAGTGTGTGTGTGTGTGTTGTCGGTGTGTGTGTGTGTGTGTGTTGTCAGTGTGTGTGTGTGTGTTGTCGGTGTGTGTGTGTGTGTGTGTGTGTGTGTTGTCGGTGTGTGTGTGTGTGTGTGTGTGTTGTCGGTGTGTGTGTGTGTGTGTGTGTGTGTGTTGTCGGTGTGTGTGTGTGTGTGTTGTCGGTGTGTGTGTGTGTGTGTGTTGTCGGTGTGTGTGTGTGTGTGTTGTCGGTGTGTGTGTGTGTGTGTTGTCGGTGTGTGTGTGTGTGTGTGTGTTGTCGGTGTGTGTGTGTGTTGTGTGTGTGTGTGTTGTCGGTGTGTGTGTGTGTGTGTTGTCGGTGTGTGTGTGTGTGTGTTGTCGGTGTGTGTGTGTGTGTGTGTGTGTGTGTGTGTCGGTGTGTGTGTGTGTGTTGTCGGTGTGTGTGTGTGTGTTGTCGGTGTGTGTGTGTGTGTGTGTGTGTGTGTGTGTGTGTGTGGTGTGTGTGTGTGTGTGTGTGTGTTGTCGGTGTGTGTGTGTGTTGTGTGTGTGTGTGTGTCGGTGTGTGTGTGTGTGTGTTGTCGGTGTGTGTGTGTGTGTGTGTTTTGTCGGTGTGTGTGTGTGTGTGTTGTCGGTGTGTGTGTGTGTGTTGTCGGTGTGTGTGTGTGTGTGTTGTCGGTGTGTGTGTGTGTGTGTGTGTGTGTGTTGTCGTGTGTGTGTGTTGTGTGTGTGTGTGTTGTCGGTGTGTGTGTGTGTTGTCGGTGTGTGTGTGTGTGTGTTGTCGGTGTGTGTGTGTGTTGTCGGTGTGTGTGTGTGTGTGTTGTCGGTGTGTGTGTGTGTTGTCGGTGTGTGTGTGTGTGTGTGTTGTCGGTGTGTGTGTGTTGTCGGTGTGTGTGTGTGTGTTGTCGGTGTGTGTGTGTTGTGTGTGTGTGTGTTGGCGGTGTGTGTGTGTGTGTGTTGTCGGTGTGTGTGTGTGTGTGTGTTTTGTCGGTGTGTGTGTGTGTGTGTTGTCGGTGTGTGTGTGTGTGTGTTGTCGGTGTGTGTGTGTGTGTGTTGTCGGTGTGTGTGTGTGTGTGTGTGTTGTCGGTGTGTGTGTGTGTTGTGTGTGTGTGTGTTGTCAGTGTGTGTGTGTGTTGTCGGTGTGTGTGTGTGTGTGTTGTCGGGTGTGTGTGTGTGTGTGTTGTCGGTGTGTGTGTGTTGTCGGTGTGTGTGTGTGTGTGTGTGTTGTCGGTGTGTGTGTGTGTTGTGTGTGTGTGTGTTGTCGGTGTGTGTGTGTGTTGTCGGTGTGTGTGTGTGTGTGTGTTGTCGGTGTCTGTGTGTGTGTGTTGTCGGTGTGTGTGTGTGTGTGTGTTGTCGGTGTGTGTGTGTGTTGTGTGTGTGTGTGTTGTCGGTGTGTGTGTGTGTGTGTTGTCGGTGTGTGTGTGTGTGTGTTGTCGGTGTGTGTGTGTGTGTGTTGTCGGTGTGTGTGTGTGTGTGTTGTCGGTGTGTGTGTGTGTGTGTGTCGGTGTGTGTGTGTGTGTGTGTGTGTGTTGTCGGTGTGTGTTGTGTGTGTGTGTGTGTGTGTGTTGTCGGTGTGTGTGTGTTGTCGGTGTGTGTGTGTGTGTTGTCGGTGTGTGTGTGTGTGTGTTGTCGGGTGTGTGTGTGTGTGTGTGTTGTCGGTGTGTGTGTGTGTTGTGTGTGTGTGTGTTGTCGGTGTGTGTGTGTGTGTGTTGTCGGTGTGTGTGTGTGTGTGTTGTCGGTGTGTGTGTGTGTGTGTGTGTGTGTGTGTTGTCGGTGTGTGTGTGTGTGTTGTCGGTGTGTGTGTGTGTGTGTCGGTGTGTGTGTGTGTGTGTTGTCGGTGTGTGTGTGTGTGTGTCGGTGTGTGTGTGTGTGTGTTGTCGGTGTGTGTCTGTGTGTGTGTGTCTTGTCGGTGTGTGTGTGTTGTCGTTGTGTGTGTGTGTGTGTGTGGTGGTGTCGTGTGTGTGTGTTGTCGGTGTGTGTGTGTTGTCGTTGTGTGTGTGTGTGTGTGTGGTCGGTGTGTGTGTGTGTTGTCGGTGTGTGTGTGTGTGTGTTGTGTGTGTGTGTGTGTGTTGTCGGTGTGTGTGTGTGTGTTGTCGGTGTGTGTGTGTGTTGTGTGTTGTCGGTGTGTGTGTGTGTGTGTGTTGTCGGTGTGTGTGTGTGTGTTGTCGGTGTGTGTGTGTGTGTGTGTTGTCGGTGTGTGTGTGTGTGTGTGTGTGTTGTCGGTGTGTGTGTGTGTGTGTGTGTGTGTGTTGTCGGTGTGTGTGTGTGTGTGTTGTCGGTGTGTGTGTGTGTGTGTGTTGTCGGTGTGTGTGTGTGTGTGTTGTCGGTGTGTGTGTGTGTGTGTTGTCGGTGTGTGTGTGTGTGTGTTGTCGGTGTGTGTGTGTGTGTGTGTGTGTGTGTGTGTGTGTTGTCGGTGTGTGTGTGTGTGTTGTCGGTGTGTGTGTGTGTGTTGTCGGTGTGTGTGTGTGTGTGTGTGTGTGTGTGTGTGTGTTGTCGGTGTGTGTGTGTGTGTTGTCGGTGTGTGTGTGTGTGTTGTCGGTGTGTGTGTGTGTGTGTTGTCGGTGTGTGTGTGTGTGTTGTCGGTGTGTGTGTGTGTGTGTGTGTGTTGTCGGTGTGTGTGTGTGTGTGTGTGTGTGTCGTGTGTGTGTGTGTGTGTTGTCGGTGTGTGTGTGTTGTCGGTGCGTGTGTGTGTGTGTTGTCGGTGTGTGTGTGTGTGTTGTCGGTGTGTGTGTGTGTGTTGTCGGTGTGTGTGTGTGTGTGTGTGTGTTGTCGGTGTGTGTGTGTTGTCGGTGTGTGTGTGTGTGTGTGTGTTGTCGGTGTGTTGTCGGTGTGTGTGTGTGTTGTCGGTGTGTGTGTGTGTGTTGTCGGTGGTGTGTGTGTGTGTGTGTTGTCGGTGTGTGTGTGTGTGTTGTGTGTGTGTGTGTGTTGTCGGTGTGTGTGTGTGTGTGTTGTCGGTGTGTGTGTGTGTGTTGTCGGTGTGTGTGTGTGTGTTGTCTGTGGGTGTGTGTGTGCGTGTGTGTTGTCAGTGTGTGTGTGTGTGTTGTCGGTGTGTGTGTGTGTGTGTGTTGTCAGGTGTGTGTGTGTGTGTTGTCGGTGTGTGTGTGTGTGTGTGTGTGTGTGTGTCGGTGTGTGTGTGTGTGTGTGTGTGTGTTGTCGGTGTGTGTGTGTGTTGTGTGTGTGTGTGTTGTCGGTGTGTGTGTGTGTGTGTTGTCGGTGTGTGTGTGTGTGTGTGTTGTCGGTGTGTGTGTGTGTGTGTTGTCGGTGTGTGTGTGTGTGTGTGTTGTCGGTGTGTGTGTGTGTGTGTGTGTTGTCGGTGTGTGTGTGTGTTGTGTGTGTGTGTGTTGTCGGTGTGTGTGTGTGTGTGTTGTCGGTGTGTGTGTGTGTGTGTTGTCGGTGTGTGTGTGTGTGTGTGTGTGTGTGTGTGTTGTCGGTGTGTGTGTGTGTGTTGTCGGTGTGTGTGTGTGTGTTGTCGGTGTGTGTGTGTGTGTGTGTGTGTGTGTGTGTGTGTGTGTGTGTGTGTTGTCGGTGTGTGTGTGTGTGTGTGTGTGTTGTCGGTGTGTGTGTGTGTTGTGTGTGTGTGTGTTGTCGGTGTGTGTGTGTGTGTGTTGTCGGTGTGTGTGTGTGTGTGTGTTTGTCGGTGTGTGTGTGTGTGTGTTGTCGGTGTGTGTGTGTGTGTGTTGTCGGTGTGTGTGTGTGTGTGTTGTCGGTGTGTGTGTGGTGTGTGTGTGTGTGTTGTCGGTGTGTGTGTGTGTTGTGTGTGTGTGTGTTGTCGGTGTGTGTGTGTGTTGTCGGTGTGTGTGTGTGTGTGTGTTGTCGGTGTGTGTGTGTGTGTGTTGTCGGTGTGTGTGTGTGTTGTCGGTGTGTGTGTGTGTTGTCGGTGTGTGTGTGTGTGTGTGTTGTCGGTGTGTGTGTGTTGTCGGTGTGTGTGTGTGTGTTGTCGGTGTGTGTGTGTTGTGTGTGTGTGTGTTGGCGGTGTGTGTGTGTGTGTGTTGTCGGTGTGTGTGTGTGTGTTTTGTCGGTGTGTGTGTGTGTGTGTTGTCGGTGTGTGTGTGTGTGTGTGTGTTGTCGGTGTGTGTGTGTGTGTGTTGTCGGTGTGTGTGTGTGTGTGTGTGTTGTCGGTGTGTGTGTGTGTTGTGTGTGTGTGTGTTGTCAGTGTGTGTGTGTGTTGTCGGTGTGTGTGTGTGTGTGTTGTCGGTGTGTGTGTGTGTGTGTTGTCGGTGTGTGTGTGTTGTCGGTGTGTGTGTGTGTGTGTGTGTGTTGTCGGTGTGTGTGTGTGTTGTGTGTGTGTGTGTTGTCGGTGTGTGTGTGTGTTGTCGGTGTGTGTGTGTGTGTGTGTTGTCGGTGTCTGTGTGTGTGTGTTGTCGGTGTGTGTGTGTGTGTGTGTTGTCGGTGTGTGTGTGTGTTGTGTGTGTGTGTGTTGTCGGTGTGTGTGTGTGTGTGTTGTCGGTGTGTGTGTGTGTGTGTGTTTGTCGGTGTGTGTGTGTGTGTGTTGTCGGTGTGTGTGTGTGTGTGTTGTCGGTGTGTGTGTGTGTGTGTTGTCGGTGTGTGTGTGTGTGTGTGTGTTGTCGGTGTGTGTGTGTGTGTGTGTGTGTGTGTGTGTGTTGTCGGTGTGTGTGTGTTGTCGGTGTGTGTGTGTGTGTTGTCGGTGTGTGTGTGTGTGTGTTGTCGGTGTGTGTGTGTGTGTGTGTTGTCGGTGTGTGTGTGTGTGTTGTCGGTGTGTGTGTGTGTGTGTGTGTTGTCGGTGTGTGTGTGTGTTGTGTGTGTGTGTGTGTTGTCGGTGTGTGTGTGTGTGTGTTGTCGGTGTGTGTGTTTGTGTTGTCGGTGTGTGTGTGTGTGTTGTCTGTGGTGTGTGTGTGTGTGTGTGTTGTCAGTGTGTGTGTGTGTGTTGTCGGTGTGTGTGTGTGTGTTGTCAGTGTGTGTGTGTGTGTTGTCGGTGTGTGTGTGTGTGTGTGTGTGTGTTGTCGGTGTGTGTGTGTGTGTGTGTGTGTGTTGTCGGTGTGTGTGTGTGTGTGTGTGTGTGTGTGTTGTCGGTGTGTGTGTGTGTGTGTTGTCGGTGTGTGTGTGTGTGTGTGTGTTGTCGGTGTGTGTGTGTGTGTGTTGTCGGTGTGTGTGTGTGTGTGTTGTCTGTGTGTGTGTGTGTGTGTGTGTTGTCGGTGTGTGTGTGTGTTGTGTGTGTGTGTGTTGTCGGTGTGTGTGTGTGTGTGTTGTCGGTGTGTGTGTGTGTGTGTTGTCGGTGTGTGTGTGTGTGTGTGTGTGTGTGTGTGTTGTCGGTGTGTGTGTGTGTGTTGTCGGTGTGTGTGTGTGTGTTGTCGGTGTGTGTGTGTGTGTGTGTGTGTGTGTGTGTGTGTGTGTGTGTTGTCGGTGTGTGTGTGTGTGTGTGTGTGTTGTCGGTGTGTGTGTGTGTTGTGTGTGTGTGTGTTGTCGGTGTGTGTGTGTGTGTGTTGTCGGTGTGTGTGTGTGTGTGTGTTTGTCGGTGTGTGTGTGTGTGTGTTGTCGGTGTGTGTGTGTGTTGTCGGTGTGTGTGTGTGTGTGTTGTCGGTGTGTGTGTGTGTGTGTGTGTGTGTTGTCGGTGTGTGTGTGTGTTGTGTGTGTGTGTGTTGTCGGTGTGTGTGTGTGTTGTCGGTGTGTGTGTGTGTGTGTGTTGTCGGTGTGTGTGTGTGTGTGTTGTCGGTGTGTGTGTGTGTTGTCGGTGTGTGTGTGTGTTGTCGGTGTGTGTGTGTGTGTGTGTTGTCGGTGTGTGTGTGTTGTCGGTGTGTGTGTGTGTGTTGTCGGTGTGTGTGTGTTGTGTGTGTGTGTGTGTCGGTGTGTGTGTGTGTGTGTTGTCGGTGTGTGTGTGTGTGTTTTGTCGGTGTGTGTGTGTGTGTGTTGTCGGTGTGTGTGTGTGTGTGTTGTCGGTGTGTGTGTGTGTGTGTTGTCGGTGTGTGTGTGTGTGTGTGTGTTGTCGGTGTGTGTGTGTGTTGTGTGTGTGTGTGTTGTCAGTGTGTGTGTGTGTTGTCGGTGTGTGTGTGTGTGTGTTGTCGGTGTGTGTGTGTGTGTGTTGTCGGTGTGTGTGTGTTGTCGGTGTGTGTGTGTGTGTGTGTGTTGTCGGTGTGTGTGTGTGTTGTGTGTGTGTGTGTTGTCGGTGTGTGTGTGTGTTGTCGGTGTGTGTGTGTGTGTGTGTTGTCGGTGTCTGTGTGTGTGTGTTGTCGGTGTGTGTGTGTGTGTGTGTTGTCGGTGTGTGTGTGTGTTGTGTGTGTGTGTGTTGTCGGTGTGTGTGTGTGTGTGTTGTCGGTGTGTGTGTGTGTGTGTGTTTTGTCGGTGTGTGTGTGTGTGTGTTGTCGGTGTGTGTGTGTGTGTGTTGTCGGTGTGTGTGTGTGTGTGTTGTCGGTGTGTGTGTGTGTGTGTGTGTGTGTTGTCGGTGTGTGTTTGTGTTGTGTGTGTGTGTGTGTGTTGTCGGTGTGTGTGTGTTGTCGGTGTGTGTGTGTGTGTTGTCGGTGTGTGTGTGTGTGTGTTGTCGGTGTGTGTGTGTGTGTGTGTTGTCGGTGTGTGTGTGTGTTGTGTGTGTGTGTGTTGTCGGTGTGTGTGTGTGTGTGTTGTCGGTGTGTGTGTGTGTGTGTTGTCGTGTGTGTGTGTGTGGTGTGTGTGTGTGTTGTCGGTGTGTGTGTGTGTGTTGTCGGTGTGTGTGTGTTGTCGGTGTGTGTGTGTGTGTGTTGGCGGTGTGTGTGTGTGTGTGTTGTCGGTGTGTGTGTGTTTTGTCGGTGTGTGTGTGTGTGTGTTGTCGGTGTGTGTGTGTGTGTGTTGTCGGTGTGTGTGTGTGTGTGTTGTCGGTGTGTGTGTGTGTGTGTTGTCGGTGTGTGTGTGTGTTGTGTGTGTGTGTGTTGTCAGTGTGTGTGTGTGTTGTCGGTGTGTGTGTGTGTGTGTTGTCGGTGTGTGTGTGTGTGTGTGTTGTCGGTGTGTGTGTGTTGTCGGTGTGTGTGTGTGTGTGTGTGTGTTGTCGGTGTGTGTGTGTGTTGTGTGTGTGTGTGTTGTCGGTGTGTGTGTGTGTTGTCGGTGTGTGTGTGTGTGTGTGTTGTCGGTGTCTGTGTGTGTGTGTTGTCGGTGTGTGTGTGTGTGTGTGTTGTCGGTGTGTGTGTGTGTTGTGTGTGTGTGTGTGTTGTCGGTGTGTGTGTGTGTGTGTTGTCGGTGTGTGTGTGTGTGTGTGTTTGTCGGTGTGTGTGTGTGTGTGTTGTCGGTGTGTGTGTGTGTGTGTTGTCGGTGTGTGTGTGTGTGTGTTGTCGGTGTGTGTGTGTGTGTGTGTGTGTGTTGTCGGTGTGTGTGTGTGTTGTGTGTGTGTGTGTGTGTGTTGTCGGTGTGTGTGTGTGTGTGTTGTCGGTGTGTGTGTGTGTGTGTTGTCGGTGTGTGTGTGTGTGTGTGTGTGTGTTGTCGGTGTGTGTTTGTGTTGTGTGTGTGTGTGTGTGTTGTCGGTGTGTGTGTGTTGTCGGTGTGTGTGTGTGTGTTGTCGGTGTGTGTGTGTGTGTGTTGTCGGTGTGTGTGTGTGTGTGTGTTGTCGGTGTGTGTGTGTGTTGTGTGTGTGTGTGTTGTCGGTGTGTGTGTGTGTGTGTTGTCGGTGTGTGTGTGTGTGTGTTGTCGGTGTGTGTGTGTGTGTGTGTGTGTGTGTGTGTTGTCGGTGTGTGTGTGTGTGTTGTCGGTGTGTGTGTGTTGTCGGTGTGTGTGTGTGTGTGTTGTCGGTGTGTGTGTGTGTGTGTGTCGTGTCTGTGTCGGTGTGTGTGTGTTGTCGTTGTGTGTGTGTGTGTGTGTGGTAGGTGTGTGTGTGTGTTGTCGGTGTGTGTGTGTGTTGTCGGTGTGTGTGTGTGTTGTCGGTGTGTGTGTGTGTTGTCGGTGTGTGTGTGTGTTGTTGGTGTGTGTGTGTGTGTGTGTTGTCGGTGTGTGTGTGTGTGTTGTGGGTGTGTGTGTGTGTGTGTGTTGTCGGTGTGTGTGTGTGTGTGTGTTGTCAGTGTGTGTGTGTGTGTTGTCGGTGTGTGTGTGTGTGTGTGTTGTCGGTGTGTGTGTGTGTGTGTGTGTGTTGTCGGTGTGTGTATGTGTTGTGTGTGTGTGTGTTGTCGGTGTGTGTGTGTGTGTGTTGTCGGTGTGTGTGTGTGTGTGTGTTGTCGGTGTGTGTGTGTGTGTGTTGTCGGTGTGTGTGTGTGTGTTGTCGGTGTGTGTGTGTGTGTGTTGTCGGTGTGTGTGTGTGTGTGTGTGTGTGTGTGTGTGTGTTGTCGGTGTGTGTGTGTGTGTTGTCGGTGTGTGTGTGTGTGTTGTCGGTGTGTGTGTGTTGTGGTGTGTGTGTGTGTGTTGTCGGTGTGTGTGTGTGTGTTGTCGGTGTGTGTGTGTTGTCGGTGTGTGTGTGTGTGTGTTGTCGGTGTGTGTGTGTGTGTTGTTGGTGTGTGTGTGTGTGTGTGTGTGTTGTCGGTGTGTGTGTGTGTGTGTGTTGTCGGTGTGTGTGTGTGTGTGTGTGTTGTCGGTGTGTGTGTGTTGTCGGTGCGTGTGTGTGTGTGTTGTCGGTGTGTGTGTGTGTGTGTTGTCGGTGTGTGTGTGTGTGTTGTCGGTGTGTGTGTGTGTGTGTGTGTGTTGTCGGTGTGTGTGTGTTGTCGGTGTGTGTGTGTGTGTGTGTGTTGTCGGTGTGTTGTCGGTGTGTGTGTGTGTTGTCGGTGTGTGTGTGTGTGTTGTCGGTGTGTGTGTGTGTGTGTGTGTTGTCGGTGTGTGTGTGTGTTGTGTGTGTGTGTGTGTTGTCGGTGTGTGTGTGTGTGTGTTGTCGGTGTGTGTGTTTGTGTTGTCGGTGTGTGTGTGTGTGTTGTCTGTGGGTGTGTGTGTGTGTGTGTGTTGTCAGTGTGTGTGTGTGTGTTGTCGGTGTGTGTGTGTGTGTGTGTTGTCAGTGTGTGTGTGTGTGTTGTCGGTGTGTGTGTGTGTGTGTGTGTGTGTTGTCGGTGTGTGTGTGTGTGTGTGTGTGTGTTGTCGGTGTGTGTGTGTGTTGTGTGTGTGTGTGTTGTCGGTGTGTGTGTGTGTGTTGTCGGTGTGTGTGTGTGTGTGTGTGTTGTCGGTGTGTGTGTGTGTGTGTTGTCGGTGTGTGTGTGTGTGTGTGTTGTCGGTGTGTGTGTGTGTGTGTGTGTTGTCGGTGTGTGTGTGTGTTGTGTGTGTGTGTGTTGTCGGTGTGTGTGTGTGTGTGTTGTCGGTGTGTGTGTGTGTGTGTTGTCGGTGTGTGTGTGTGTGTGTGTGTGTGTGTGTGTTGTCGGTGTGTGTGTGTGTGTTGTCGGTGTGTGTGTGTGTGTTGTCGGTGTGTGTGTGTGTGTGTGTGTGTGTGTGTGTGTGTGTTGTCGGTGTGTGTGTGTGTGTGTGTTGTCGGTGTGTGTGTGTGTTGTGTGTGTGTGTGTTGTCGGTGTGTGTGTGTGTGTGTTGTCGGTGTGTGTGTGTGTGTGTGTTTTGTCGGTGTGTGTGTGTGTGTGTTGTCGGTGTGTGTGTGTGTGTGTTGTCGGTGTGTGTGTGTGTGTGTTGTCGGTGTGTGTGTGTGTGTGTGTGTGTGTTGTCGGTGTGTGTGTGTGTTGTGTGTGTGTGTGTTGTCGGTGTGTGTGTGTGTTGTCGGTGTGTGTGTGTGTGTGTGTTGTCGGTGTGTGTGTGTGTGTGTTGTCGGTGTGTGTGTGTGTTGTCGGTGTGTGTGTGTGTTGTCGGTGTGTGTGTGTGTGTGTGTTGTCGGTGTGTGTGTGTTGTCGGTGTGTGTGTGTGTGTTGTCGGTGTGTGTGTGTTGTGTGTGTGTGTGTTGGCGGTGTGTGTGTGTGTGTGTTGTCGGTGTGTGTGTGTGTGTTTTGTCGGTGTGTGTGTGTGTGTGTTGTCGGTGTGTGTGTGTGTGTGTGTGTTGTCGATGTGTGTGTGTGTGTGTTGTCGGTGTGTGTGTGTGTGTGTGTGTGTTGTCGGTGTGTGTGTGTGTTGTGTGTGTGTGTGTTGTCAGTGTGTGTGTGTGTTGTCGGTGTGTGTGTGTGTGTGTTGTCGGTGTGTGTGTGTGTGTGTTGTCGGTGTGTGTGTGTTGTCGGTGTGTGTGTGTGTGTGTGTGTGTTGTCGGTGTGTGTGTGTGTTGTGTGTGTGTGTGTTGTCGGTGTGTGTGTGTGTTGTCGGTGTGTGTGTGTGTGTGTGTTGTCGGTGTCTGTGTGTGTGTGTTGTCGGTGTGTGTGTGTGTGTGTGTTGTCGGTGTGTGTGTGTGTTGTGTGTGTGTGTGTTGTCGGTGTGTGTGTGTGTGTGTTGTCGGTGTGTGTGTGTGTGTGTGTTTTGTCGGTGTGTGTGTGTGTGTGTTGTCGGTGTGTGTGTGTGTGTGTTGTCGGTGTGTGTGTGTGTGTGTTGTCGGTGTGTGTGTGTGTGTGTGTGTGTGTTGTCGGTGTGTGTTTGTGTTGTGTGTGTGTGTGTGTGTTGTCGGTGTGTGTGTGTTGTCGGTGTGTGTGTGTGTGTTGTCGGTGTGTGTGTGTGTGTGTTGTCGGTGTGTGTGTGTGTGTGTGTGTTGTCGGTGTGTGTGTGTGTGTTGTCGGTGTGTGTGTGTGTGTGTGTGTTGTCGGTGTGTGTGTGTGTTGTGTGTGTGTGTGTGTTGTCGGTGTGTGTGTGTGTGTGTTGTCGGTGTGTGTGTTTGTGTTGTCGGTGTGTGTGTGTGTGTTGTCTGTGGGTGTGTGTGTGTGTGTGTGTTGTCAGTGTGTGTGTGTGTGTTGTCGGTGTGTGTGTGTGTGTTGTCAGTGTGTGTGTGTGTGTTGTCGGTGTGTGTGTGTGTGTGTGTGTGTGTTGTCGGTGTGTGTGTGTGTGTGTGTGTGTTGTCGGTGTGTGTGTGTGTTGTGTGTGTGTGTGTTGTCGGTGTGTGTGTGTGTGTGTTGTCGGTGTGTGTGTGTGTGTGTGTGTTGTCGGTGTGTGTGTGTGTGTGTGTTGTCGGTGTCTGTGTGTGTGTGTTGTCGGTGTGTGTGTGTGTGTGTGTTGTCGGTGTGTGTGTGTGTTGTGTGTGTGTGTGTTGTCGGTGTGTGTGTGTGTGTGTTGTCGGTGTGTGTGTGTGTGTGTGTTTTGTCGGTGTGTGTGTGTGTGTGTTGTCGGTGTGTGTGTGTGTGTGTTGTCGGTGTGTGTGTGTGTGTGTTGTCGGTGTGTGTGTTTGTGTGTGTGTGTGTTGTCGGTGTGTGTTTGTGTTGTGTGTGTGTGTGTGTGTTGTCGGTGTGTGTGTGTTGTCGGTGTGTGTGTGTGTGTTGTCGGTGTGTGTGTGTGTGTGTTGTCGGTGTGTGTGTGTGTGTGTGTTGTCGGTGTGTGTGTGTGTTGTGTGTGTGTGTGTTGTCGGTGTGTGTGTGTGTGTGTTGTCGGTGTGTGTGTGTGTTGTCGGTGTGTGTGTGTGTGTGTGTGTGTGTGTGTGTGTGTGTTGTCGGTGTGTGTGTGTGTGTTGTCGGTGTGTGTGTGTTGTCGGTGTGTGTGTGTGTGTGTTGGCGGTGTGTGTGTGTGTGTGTTGTCGGTGTGTGTGTGTTTTGTCGGTGTGTGTGTGTGTGTGTTGTCGGTGTGTGTGTGTGTGTGTTGTCGGTGTGTGTGTGTGTGTGTTGTCGGTGTGTGTGTGTGTGTGTGTGTTGTCGGTGTGTGTGTGTGTTGTGTGTGTGTGTGTTGTCAGTGTGTGTGTGTGTTGTCGGTGTGTGTGTGTGTGTGTTGTCGGTGTGTGTGTGTGTGTGTTGTCGGTGTGTGTGTGTTGTCGGTGTGTGTGTGTGTGTGTGTGTGTGTTGTCGGTGTGTGTGTGTGTTGTGTGTGTGTGTGTTGTCGGTGTGTGTGTGTGTTGTCGGTGTGTGTGTGTGTGTGTGTTGTCGGTGTCTGTGTGTGTGTGTTGTCGGTGTGTGTGTGTGTGTGTGTTGTCGGTGTGTGTGTGTGTTGTGTGTGTGTGTGTGTTGTCGGTGTGTGTGTGTGTGTGTTGTCGGTGTGTGTGTGTGTGTGTGTTTTGTCGGTGTGTGTGTGTGTGTGTGTGTTGTCGGTGTGTGTGTGTGTGTGTTGTCGGTGTGTGTGTGTGTGTGTTGTCGGTGTGTGTGTGTGTGTGTGTGTGTGTTGTCGGTGTGTGTTTGTGTTGTGTGTGTGTGTGTGTGTGTTGTCGGTGTGTGTGTGTTGTCGGTGTGTGTGTGTGTGTTGTCGGTGTGTGTGTGTGTGTGTTGTCGGTGTGTGTGTGTGTGTGTGTTGTCGGTGTGTGTGTGTGTTGTGTGTGTGTGTGTTGTCGGTGTGTGTGTGTGTGTGTTGTCGGTGTGTGTGTGTGTGTGTTGTCGGTGTGTGTGTGTGTGTGTGTGTGTGTGTGTTGTCGGTGTGTGTGTGTGTGTTGTCGGTGTGTGTGTGTTGTCGGTGTGTGTGTGTGTGTGTTGTCGGTGTGTGTGTGTGTGTGTTGTCGGTGTGTGTGTGTGTGTGTGTTGTCGGTGTGTGTCTGTGTGTGTGTGTCTTGTCGGTGTGTGTGTGTTGTCGTTGTGTGTGTGTGTGTGTGGTAGGTGTGTGTGTGTGTTGTCGGTGTGTGTGTGTGTTGTCGGTGTGTGTGTGTGTTGTCGGTGTGTGTGTGTGTTGTCGGTGTGTGTGTGTGTTGTTGGTGTGTGTGTGTGTGTGTGTGTGTTGTCGGTGTGTGTGTGTGTGTTGTCGGTGTGTGTGTGTGTGTGTGTGTTGTCGGTGTGTGTGTGTGTGTGTGTTGTCAGTGTGTGTGTGTGTGTGTTGTCGGTGTGTGTGTGTGTGTGTGTTGTCGGTGTGTGTGTGTGTGTGTTGTCGGTGTGTGTGTGTGTGTGTGTTGTCGGTGTGTGTGTGTGTGTGTGTGTGTTGTCGGTGTGTGTGTGTGTTGTGTTTGTGTGTGTTGTCGGTGTGTGTGTGTGTGTGTTGTCGGTGTGTGTGTGTGTGTGTTGTCGGTGTGTGTGTGTGTGTGTGTGTGTGTGTGTGTGTTGTCGGTGTGTGTGTGTGTGTTGTCGGTGTGTGTGTGTGTGTTGTCGGTGTGTGTGTGTGTGTGTTGTCGGTGTGTGTGTGTGTGTTGTCGGTGTGTGTGTGTGTGTGTGTTGTCGTTGTGTGTGTGTGTGTGTGTTGTCGGTGTGTGTGTGTGTGTGTGTGTTGTCGGTGTGTGTGTGTTGTCGGTGCGTGTGTGTGTGTGTTGTCGGTGTGTGTGTGTGTGTGTTGTCGGTGTGTGTGTGTGTGTTGTCGGTGTGTGTGTGTGTGTGTGTGTGTTGTCGGTGTGTGTGTGTTGTCGATGTGTGTGTGTGTGTGTTGTCGGTGTGTTGTCGGTGTGTGTGTGTGTTGTCGGTGTGTGTGTGTGTGTGTTGTCGGTGTGTGTGTGTGTTGTGTGTGTGTGTGTGTTGTCGGTGTGTGTGTGTGTGTGTTGTCGGTGTGTGTGTTTGTGTTGTCGGTGTGTGTGTGTGTGTGTTGTCTGTGGGTGTGTGTGTGTGTGTGTGTTGTCAGTGTGTGTGTGTGTGTTGTCGGTGTGTGTGTGTGTGTGTGTGTTGTCAGTGTGTGTGTGTGTGTTGTCGGTGTGTGTGTGTGTGTGTGTGTGTGTGTTGTCGGTGTGTGTGTGTGTGTGTGTGTGTGTGTTGTCGGTGTGTGTGTGTGTTGTGTGTGTGTGTTGTCGGTGTGTGTGTGTGTGTGTTGTCGGTGTGTGTGTGTGTGTGTGTGTTGTCGGTGTGTGTGTGTGTGTGTTGTCGGTGTGTGTGTGTGTGTGTTGTCGGTGTGTGTGTGTGTGTGTGTTGTCGGTGTGTGTGTGTGTTGTGTGTGTGTGTGTTGTCGGTGTGTGTGTGTGTGTGTTGTCGGTGTGTGTGTGTGTGTGTGTTTTGTCGGTGTGTGTGTGTGTGTGTTGTCGGTGTGTGTGTGTGTGTGTTGTCGGTGTGTGTGTGTGTGTGTTGTCGGTGTGTGTGTGTGTGTGTGTGTGTGTTGTCGGTGTGTGTTTGTGTTGTGTGTGTGTGTGTGTGTGTTGTCGGTGTGTGTGTGTTGTCGGTGTGTGTGTGTGTGTTGTCGGTGTGTGTGTGTGTGTGTTGTCGGTGTGTGTGTGTGTGTGTGTTGTCGGTGTGTGTGTGTGTTGTGTGTGTGTGTGTTGTCGGTGTGTGTGTGTGTGTGTTGTCGGTGTGTGTGTGTGTGTGTGTGTGTGTGTGTTGGTCGGTGTGTGTGTGTGTGTTGTCGGTGTGTGTGTGTGTGTGTTGTCGGTGTGTGTGTGTGTGTGTTGTCGGTGTGTGTGTGTGTGTGTGTTGTCGGTGTGTGTCTGTGTGTGTGTGTCTTGTCGGTGTGTGTGTGTTGTCGTTGTGTGTGTGTGTGTGTGGTAGGTGTGTGTGTGTGTTGTCGGTGTGTGTGTGTGTTGTCGGTGTGTGTGTGTGTTGTCGGTGTGTGTGTGTGTTGTCGGTGTGTGTGTGTGTTGTTGGTGTGTGTGTGTGTGTGTGTGTGTTGTCGGTGTGTGTGTGTGTGTTGTCGGTGTGTGTGTGTGTGTGTGTTGTCGGTGTGTGTGTGTGTGTGTGTTGTCAGTGTGTGTGTGTGTGTGTTGTCGGTGTGTGTGTGTGTGTGTGTTGTCGGTGTGTGTGTGTGTGTGTTGTCGGTGTGTGTGTGTGTGTGTGTTGTCGGTGTGTGTGTGTGTGTGTGTGTTGTCGGTGTGTGTGTGTGTTGTGTTTGTGTGTGTTGTCGGTGTGTGTGTGTGTGTGTTGTCGGTGTGTGTGTGTGTGTGTTGTCGGTGTGTGTGTGTGTGTGTGTGTGTGTGTGTGTGTTGTCGGTGTGTGTGTGTGTGTTGTCGGTGTGTGTGTGTGTGTTGTCGGTGTGTGTGTGTGTGTGTTGTCGGTGTGTGTGTGTGTGTTGTCGGTGTGTGTGTGTGTGTGTGTTGTCGTTGTGTGTGTGTGTGTGTGTTGTCGGTGTGTGTGTGTGTGTGTGTGTTGTCGGTGTGTGTGTGTTGTCGGTGCGTGTGTGTGTGTGTTGTCGGTGTGTGTGTGTGTGTGTTGTCGGTGTGTGTGTGTGTGTTGTCGGTGTGTGTGTGTGTGTGTGTGTGTTGTCGGTGTGTGTGTGTTGTCGATGTGTGTGTGTGTGTGTGTGTTGTCGGTGTGTTGTCGGTGTGTGTGTGTGTTGTCGGTGTGTGTGTGTGTGTGTTGTCGGTGTGTGTGTGTGTTGTGTGTGTGTGTGTGTTGTCGGTGTGTGTGTGTGTGTGTTGTCGGTGTGTGTGTTTGTGTTGTCGGTGTGTGTGTGTGTGTTGTCTGTGGGTGTGTGTGTGTGTGTGTGTTGTCAGTGTGTGTGTGTGTGTTGTCGGTGTGTGTGTGTGTGTGTTGTCAGTGTGTGTGTGTGTGTTGTCGGTGTGTGTGTGTGTGTGTGTGTGTGTGTTGTCGGTGTGTGTGTGTGTGTGTGTGTGTGTGTTGTCGGTGTGTGTGTGTGTTGTGTGTGTGTGTTGTCGGTGTGTGTGTGTGTGTGTTGTCGGTGTGTGTGTGTGTGTGTGTGTTGTCGGTGTGTGTGTGTGTGTGTTGTCGGTGTGTGTGTGTGTGTGTTGTCGGTGTGTGTGTGTGTGTGTGTGTGTGTGTGTGTGTGTGTGTGTTGTCGGTGTGTGTGTGTGTGTTGTCGGTGTGTGTGTGTGTGTTGTCGGTGTGTGTGTGTGTGTGTGTGTGTGTGTGTGTGTTGTCGGTGTGTGTGTGTGTGTGTGTGTGTGTGTGTGTGTGTGTGTGTTGTCGGTGTGTGTGTGTGTTGTGTGTGTGTGTGTTGTCGGTGTGTGTGTGTGTGTGTTGTCGGTGTGTGTGTGTGTGTTGTCGGTGTGTGTGTGTGTGTGTGTTGTCGGTGTGTGTGTGTTGTCGATGTGTGTGTGTGTGTGTTGTCGGTGTGTTGTCGGTGTGTGTGTGTGTTGTCGGTGTGTGTGTGTGTGTGTTGTCGGTGTGTGTGTGTGTGTGTGTGTGTGTGTTGTCGGTGTGTGTGTGTGTGTGTGTGTGTGTGTTGTCGGTGTGTGTGTGTGTTGTGTGTGTGTGTTGTCGGTGTGTGTGTGTGTGTGTTGTCGGTGTGTGTGTGTGTGTGTGTGTTGTCGGTGTGTGTGTGTGTGTGTTGTCGGTGTGTGTGTGTGTGTGTTGTCGGTGTGTGTGTGTGTGTGTGTGTTGTCGGTGTGTGTGTGTGTTGTGTGTGTGTGTGTTGTCGGTGTGTGTGTGTGTGTTGTCGGTGTGTGTGTGTGTGTGTTGTCGGTGTGTGTGTGTGTGTGTGTGTGTGTGTGTGTGTGTGTTGTCGGTGTGTGTGTGTGTGTTGTCGGTGTGTGTGTGTGTGTTGTCGGTGTGTGTGTGTGTGTGTGTGTGTGTGTGTGTGTGTGTGTGTTGTCGGTGTGTGTGTGTGTTGTGTGTGTGTGTGTTGTCGGTGTGTGTGTGTGTGTGTTGTCGGTGTGTGTGTGTGTGTGTGTGTGTGTGTGTGTGTGTGTTGTCGGTGTGTGTGTGTGTTGTGTGTGTGTGTGTTGTCGGTGTGTGTGTGTGTGTGTTGTCGGTGTGTGTGTGTGTGTGTTTTGTCGGTGTGTGTGTGTGTGTGTTGTCGGTGTGTGTGTGTGTGTGTTGTCGGTGTGTGTGTGTGTTGTCGGTGTGTGTGTGTGTGTGTGTGTGTTGTCGGTGTGTGTGTGTGTTGTGTGTGTGTGTTGTCGGTGTGTGTGTGTGTTGTCGGTGTGTGTGTGTGTGTGTGTTGTCGGTGTGTGTGTGTGTGTGTTGTCGGTGTGTGTGTGTGTGTGTTGACGGTGTGTGTGTGTGTTGTCGGTGTGTGTGTGTGTGTGTGTTGTCGGTGTGTGTGTGTTGTCGGTGTGTGTGTGTGTGTGTGTTTTGTCGGTGTGTTTGTGTGTGTGTTGTCGGTGTGTGTGTGTTTGTGTTGTCGGTGTGTGTGTGTGTGTGTTGTCGGTGTGTGTGTGTGTGTGTTGTCGGTGTGTGTGTGTGTTGTGTGTGTGTGTGTTGTCAGTGTGTGTGTGTGTTGTCGGTGTGTGTGTGTGTGTGTTGTCGGTGTGTGTGTGTGTGTGTGTGTGTTGTCGGTGTGTGTGTGTGTTGTGTGTGTGTGTGTTGTCGGTGTGTGTGTGTGTGTGTTGTCGGTGTGTGTGTGTGTGTGTTGTCGGTGTGTGTGTGTGTGTGTGTGTGTGTGTGTGTGTTGTCGGTGTGTGTGTGTGTGTTGTCGGTGTGTGTGTGTGTTGTCGGTGTGTGTGTGTGTTGTTGGTGTGTGTGTGTGTGTGTTGTCGGTGTGTGTGTGTGTGTTGTCGGTGTGTGTGTGTGTGTGTGTGTGTGTGTGTGTTGTCGGTGTGTGTGTGTGTGTGTGTGTGTGTGTGTGTTGTCGGTGTGTGTATGTGTTGTGTGTGTGTGTGTGTTGTCAGTGTGTGTGTGTGTGTGTTGTCGGTGTGTGTGTGTGTGTGTGTTGTCGGTGTGTGTGTGTGTGTGTTGTCGGTGTGTGTGTGTGTGTGTGTTGTCGGTGTGTGTGTGTGTGTGTGTGTGTTGTCGGTGTGTGTGTGTGTTGTGTGTGTGTGTGTTGTCGGTGTGTGTGTGTGTGTGTTGTCGGTGTGTGTGTGTGTGTTGTCGGTGTGTGTGTGTGTGTGTGTGTGTGTGTGTTGTCGGTGTGTGTGTGTGTGTTGTCGGTGTGTGTGTGTGTTGTCGGTGTGTGTGTGTGTTGTCGGTGTGTGTGTGTGTGTGTTGTCGGTGTGTGTGTGTGTGTTGTCGGTGTGTGTGTGTGTGTGTGTGTGTGTGTGTTGTCGGTGTGTGTGTGTGTGTGTGTGTTGTCGGTGTGTGTGTGTGTGTGTGTGTTGTCGGTGTGTGTGTGTTGTCGGTGCGTGTGTGTGTGTGTTGTCGGTGTGTGTGTGTGTGTGTTGTCGGTGTGTGTGTGTGTGTGTGTTGTCGGTGTGTGTGTGTGTGTGTGTGTGTTGTCGGTGTGTGTGTGTTGTCGGTGTGTGTGTGTGTGTGTTGTGTGTGTGTTGTCGGTGTGTGTGTGTGTTGTCGGTGTGTGTGTGTTGTCGGTGTGTGTGTGTGTGTGTGTTGTCGGTGTGTGTGTGTGTTGTGTGTGTGTGTGTTGTCGGTGTGTGTGTGTGTGTGTTGTCGGTGTGTGTGTGTGTGTGTGTGTGTCTTGTCGGTGTGTGTGTGTTGTCGTTGTGTGTGTGTGTGTGTGTGTGGTAGGTGTGTGTGTGTGTTGTCGGTATGTGTGTGTGTGTTGTCGGTTTGTGTGTGTGTGTTGTCGGTGTGTGTGTGTGTGTTGTCGGTGTGTGTGTGTGTGTGTGTTGTCAGTGTGTGTGTGTGTGTTGTCGGTGTGTGTGTGTGTGTGTGTTGTCAGTGTGTGTGTGTGTGTTGTCGGTGTGTGTGTGTGTGTGTGTGTGTGTGTTGTCGGTGTGTGTGTGTGTGTGTGTTGTCGGTGTGTGTGTGTGTTGTGTGTGTGTGTGTTGTCGGTGTGTGTGTGTGTGTTGTCGGTGTGTGTGTGTGTGTGTTGTCGGTGTGTGTGTGTGTGTGTGTGTGTTGTCGGTGTGTGTGTGTGTTGTGTGTGTGTGTGTTGTCGGTGTGTGTGTGTGTGTGTTGTCGGTGTGTGTGTGTGTGTGTGTGTGTGTTGTCGGTGTGTGTGTGTGTGTTGTCGGTGTGTGTGTGTGTGTTGTCGGTGTGTGTGTGTGTGTGTGTGTGTGTGTGTTGTCGGTGTGTGTGTGTGTGTGTGTGTGTGTGTGTGTGTTGTCGGTGTGTGTGTGTGTTGTGTGTGTGTGTGTTGTCGGTGTGTGTGTGTGTGTGTTGTCGGTGTGTGTGTGTTTTGTCGGTGTGTGTGTGTGTGTGTTGTCGGTGTGTGTGTGTGTCTGTTGTCAGTGTGTGTGTGTGTTTGTTGTCGGTGTGTGTGTGTGTGTGTGTTGTCGGTGTGTGTGTGTGTGTGTTGTCGGTGTGTGTGTGTATGTGTGTTGTCGGTGTGTGTGTGTGTGTGTGTTGTCGGTGTGTGTATGTGTTGTCGGTGTGTGTGTGTGTGTTGTCGGTGTGTGTGTGTGTGTTGTCGGTGTGTGTGTGTGTGTCTTGTCAGTGTGTGTGTGTGTGTGTTGTCGGTGTGTGTGTGTTTATGTGTTGTCGGTGTGTGTGTGTGTGTGTGTTGTCGGTGTGTGTGTGTGTTGTCATTGTGTGTGTGTGTGTTGTCGGTGTGTGTGTGTGTGTGTGTGTTGTCGGTGTGTGTGTGTGTCTGTGTTGTCGGTGTGTGTGTGTGTGTGTTGTCGGTGTGTGTGTGTGTGTGTTGTCTGTGTGTGTGTGTTGTCGGTGTGTGTGTGTGTTGTCGGTGTGTGTGTGTGTGTTGTCAGTGTGTGTGTGTGTGTTGTCGGTGTGTGTGTGTGTGTGTTGTCGGTGTGTGTGTGTGTCTGTGTTGTCGGTGTGTGTGTGTGTGTTGTCGGTGTGTGTGTGTGTTGTCGGTGTGTGTGAGTGTGTTGCTGGTGTGTGTGTGTGTGTGTGTGTTGTCGGTGTGTGTGTGTGTGTTGTCGGTGTGTGTGTGTGTTGTCGGTGTGTGTGTGTGTGTTGTCGGTGTGTGTGTGTGTTGTCAGTGTGTGTGTGTGTGTGTTGTCGGTGTGTGTGTGTGTGTGTGTGTTGTCGGTGTGTGTGTGTGTGTGTTGTCGGTGTGTGTGTGTGTGTGTGTTTTGTCGGTGTGTGTGTGTGTGTGTTGTCGGTGTGTGTGTGTGTGTGTTGTCGGTGTGTGTGTGTGTGTGTTGTCGGTGTGTGTGTGTGTGTGTGTTGTCGGTGTGTGTATGTGTTGTCGGTGTGTGTGTGTGTGTTGTCGGTGTGTGTGTGTGTGTTGTCGGTGTGTGTGTGTGTGTCTTGTCAGTGTGTGTGTGTGTGTGTTGTCGGTGTGTGTGTGTTTATGTGTTGTCGGTGTGTGTGTGTGTGTGTGTTGTCGGTGTGTGTGTGTGTTGTCATTGTGTGTGTGTGTGTTGTCGGTGTGTGTGTGTGTGTGTGTGTTGTCGGTGTGTGTGTGTGTCTGTGTTGTCGGTGTGTGTGTGTGTGTGTTGTCGGTGTGTGTGTGTGTGTGTTGTCTGTGTGTGTGTGTTGTCGGTGTGTGTGTGTGTTGTCGGTGTGTGTGTGTGTGTTGTCAGTGTGTGTGTGTGTGTTGTCGGTGTGTGTGTGTGTGTGTTGTCGGTGTGTGTGTGTGTCTGTGTTGTCGGTGTGTGTGTGTGTGTTGTCGGTGTGTGTGTGTGTTGTCGGTGTGTGTGAGTGTGTTGCTGGTGTGTGTGTGTGTGTGTGTCGTCGGTGTGTGTGTGTGTGTTGTCGGTGTGTGTGTGTGTTGTCGGTGTGTGTGTGTGTGTTGTCGGTGTGTGTGTGTGTGTGTTGTCAGTGTGTGTGTGTGTGTGTTGTCGGTGTGTGTGTGTGTGTGTGTGTTGTCGGTGTGTGTGTGTGTGTGTGTTGTCGGTGTGTGTGTGTGTGTGTGTTTTGTCGGTGTGTGTGTGTGTGTGTTGTCGGTGTGTGTGTGTGTGTGTTGTCGGTGTGTGTGTGTGTGTGTTGTCGGTGTGTGTGTGTGTGTGTGTGTGTTGTCGGTGTGTGTGTGTGTTGTGTGTGTGTGTGTTGTCGGTGTGTGTGTGTGTTGTCGGTGTGTGTGTGTGTGTTGTCGGTGTGTGTGTGTGTGTGTTGTCGGTGTGTGTGTGTGTGTGTTGTCGGTGTGTGTGTGTGTTGTGTGTGTGTGTGTTGTCGGTGTGTGTGTGTGTGTGTTGTCGGTGTGTGTGTGTGTGTGTTGTCGGTGTGTGTGTGTGTGTGTGTGTTGTCGGTGTGTGTGTGTGTGTGTGTGTGTTGTCGGTGTGTGTGTGTGTGTTGTCGGTGTGTGTGTGTGTGTTGTCGGTGTGTGTGTGTGTGTGTTGTCGGTGTGTGTGTGTGTGTTGTCGGTGTGTGTGTGTGTGTGTTGTCGGTGTGTGTGTGTGTGTGTGTGTCTTGTCGGTGTGTGTGTGTTGTCGTTGTGTGTGTGTGTGTGGTAGGTGTGTGTGTGTGTTGTCGGTGTGTGTGTGTGTGTGTTGTCGGTGTGTGTGTGTGTGTTGTCGGTGTGTGTGTGTGTTGTCGGTGTGTGTGTGTGTTGTTGGTGTGTGTGTGTGTGTGTGTGTGTGTTGTCGGTGTGTGTGTGTGTGTTGTCGGTGTGTGTGTGTGTGTGTGTTGTCGGTGTGTGTGTGTGTGTGTGTTGTCGGTGTGTGTGTGTGTGTGTTGTCGGTGTGTGTGTGTGTGTGTGTGTGTGTGTGTGTGTTGTCGGTGTGTGTGTGTGTGTGTGTGTGTTGTCGGTGTGTGTGTGTGTTGTGTGTGTGTGTGTTGTCGGTGTGTGTGTGTGTGTGTTGTCGGTGTTGTGTGTGTGTGTGTTGTCGGTGTGTGTGTGTGTGTGTTGTCGGTGTGTGTGTGTGTGTTGTCGGTGTGTGTGTGTGTGTGTTGTCGGTGTGTGTGTGTGTTGTGTGTGTGTGTGTTGTCGGTGTGTGTGTGTGTGTGTTGTCGGTGTGTGTGTGTGTGTTGTCGGTGTGTGTGTGTGTGTGTGTGTGTGTGTGTGTGTGTGTGTTGTCAGTGTGTGTGTGTGTGTTGTCGGTGTGTGTGTGTGTGTTGTCGGTGTGTGTGTGTGTTGTCGGTGTGTGTGTGTGTGTTGTCGGTGTGTGTGTGTGTTGTCGGTGTGTGTGTGTGTGTTGTCGGTGTGTGTGTGTGTGTGTGTGTGTTGTCGGTGTGTGTGTGTGTGTGTGTGTTGTCGGTGTGTGTGTGTGTGTGTGTTGTCGGTGTGTGTGTGTTGTCGGTGCGTGTGTGTGTGTGTTGTCGGTGTGTGTGTGTGTGTGTGTTGTCGGTGTGTGTGTGTGTGTGTGTTGTCGGTGTGTGTGTGAGTGTGTGTTGTCGGTGTGTGTGTGTGTGTGTGCTGTCGGTGTGTGTGTGTGTTGTCGGTGTGTGTGTGTGTGTGTTGTCGGTGTGTGTGTGTGTGTGTTGTCGGTGTGTGTGTGTGTGTGTGTGTTGTCGGTGTGTGTGTGTGTGTGTGTGTGTTGTCGGTGTGTGTGTGTGTGTTGTCGGTGTGTGTGTGTGTGTTGTCGGTGTGTGTGTGTGTGTGTTGTCGGTGTGTGTGTGTGTGTTGTCGGTGTGTGTGTGTGTGTGTTGTCGGTGTGTGTGTGTGTGTGTGTGTGTGTCTTGTCGGTGTGTGTGTGTTGTCGTTGTGTGTGTGTGTGTGTGTGTGTGGTAGGTGTGTGTGTGTGTTGTCGGTGTGTGTGTGTGTGTGTTGTCGGTGTGTGTGTGTGTTGTCGGTGTGTGTGTGTGTTGTCGGTGTGTGTGTGTGTTGTTGGTGTGTGTGTGTGTGTGTGTGTGTTGTCGGTGTGTGTGTGTGTGTTGTCGGTGTGTGTGTGTGTGTGTTGTCGGTGTGTGTGTGTGTGTGTGTTGTCAGTGTGTGTGTGTGTGTTGTCGGTGTGTGTGTGTGTGTGTGTGTGTGTGTTGTCGTGTGTGTGTGTGTGTGTGTGTGTGTGTGTGTGTTGTCGGTGTGTGTGTGTGTTGTGTGTGTGTGTGTTGTCGGTGTGTGTGTGTGTGTGTTGTCGGTGTTAGTGTGTGTGTGTGTTGTCGGTGTGTGTGTGTGTGTGTTGTCGGTGTGTGTGTGTGTGTGTTGTCGGTGTGTGTGTGTGTGTGTGTTGTCGGTGTGTGTGTGTGTTGTGTGTGTGTGTGTTGTCGGTGTGTGTGTGTGTGTTGTCGGTGTGTGTGTGTGTGTTGTCGGTGTGTGTGTGTGTGTGTGTGTGTGTGTGTTGTCAGTGTGTGTGTGTGTGTTGTCGGTGTGTGTGTGTGTGTTGTCGGTGTGTGTGTGTGTTGTCGGTGTGTGTGTGTGTGTTGTCGGTGTGTGTGTGTGTGTGTTGTCGGTGTGTGTGTGTGTGTTGTCGGTGTGTGTGTGTGTGTGTGTGTTGTCGGTGTGTGTGTGTGTGTGTGTTGTCGGTGTGTGTGTGTGTGTGTGTTGTCGGTGTGTGTGTGTTGTCGGTGCGTGTGTGTGTGTGTTGTCGGTGTGTGTGTGTGTGTGTGTTGTCGGTGTGTGTGTGTGTGTGTTGTCGGTGTGTGTGTGTGTGTGTGTTGTCGGTGTGTGTGTGTGTGTTGTCGGTTTTTGTGTGTGTGTGTGTTTTGTCGGTGTGTGTGTGAGTGTGTGTTGTCGGTGTGTGTGTGTGTGTGTGCTGTCGGTGTGTGTGTGTGTTGTCGGTGTGTGTGTGTGTGTGTGTGTGTGTGTTGTAGGTGTGTGTGTGTGTGTTGTGTGTGTGTTGTCGGTGTGTGTGTGTGTGTGTTGTCGGTGTGTCTGTGTGTGTGTGTTGTCGGTGTGTGTGTGTGTGTTGTCGGTGTGTGTGTGTGTGTGTTGTCGGTGTGTGTGTGTGTGTGTGTTGTCGGGTGTGTGTGTGTGTCTTGTCAGTGTGTGTGTGTGTGTGTTGTCGGTGTGTGTGTGTGTTGTGTGTGTGTGTGTTGTCGGTGTGTGTGTGTGTGTTGTCGGTGTGTGTGTGTGTGTGTTGTCGGTGTGTGTGTGTGTGTGTTGTCGGTGTGTGTGTGTGTGTGTGTGTGTGTTGTCGGTGTGTGTGTTGTGTGTGTGTGTGTTGTCGGTGTGTGTGTGTGTGTGTTGTCGGTGTGTGTGTGTGTGTTGTCGGTGTGTGTGTGTGTTGTCGGTGTGTGTGTGTTGTCGGTGTGTGTGTGTGTGTTGTCGGTGTGTGTGTGTGTGTTGTCGGTGTGTGTGTGTGTGTGTTGTCGGTGTGTGTGTGTGTGTGTTGTCGGTGTGTGTGTGTGTGTTGTTGGGTGTGTGTGTGTGTGTGTGTGTGTTGTCGGTGTGTGTGTGTGTGTGTTGTCGGTGTGTGTGTGTGTGTGTGTTGTCGGTGTGTGTGTGTTGTCGGTGCGTGTGTGTGTGTGTTGTCGGTGTGTGTGTGTGTGTGTGTGTTGTCGGTGTGTGTGTGTGTGTGTGTTGTCGGTGTGTGTGTGTGTTGTCGGTGTGTGTGTGTGTGTCGGTGTGTGTGTGTGTGTTGTCGGTGTGTGTGTGTGTGTTGTCGGTGTGTGTGTGTGTGTGTGTTGTCGGTGTGTGTGTGTGTTGTGTGTGTGTGTGTGTTGTCGGTGTGTGTGTGTGTGTGTGTTGTCGGTGTGTGTGTGTGTGTGTGTGTCTTGTCGGTGTGTGTGTGTTGTCGTTGTGTGTGTGTGTGTGTGTGGTAGGTGTGTGTGTGTGTTGTCGGTGTGTGTGTGTGTTGTCGGTGTGTGTGTGTGTTGTCGGTGTGTGTGTGTGTTGTCGGTGTGTGTGTGTGTTGTTGGTGTGTGTGTGTGTGTGTGTGTTGTCGGTGTGTGTGTGTATGTTGTCGGTGTGTGTGTGTGTGTGTTGTCGGTGTGTGTGTGTGTGTGTTGTCAGTGTGTGTGTGTGTGTTGTCGGTGTGTGTGTGTGTGTGTGTGTGTGTGTGTGTGTTGTTGGTGTGTGTGTGTGTGTGTGTGTGTTGTCGGTGTGTGTGTGTGTTGTGTGTGTGTGTGTTGTCGGTGTGTGTGTGTGTGTGTGTGTGTTGTCGGTGTGTGTGTGTGTGTTTTGGCGGTGTGTGTGTGTGTGTGTGTGTTGTCGGTGTGTGTGTGTGTGTTGTCGGTGTGTGTGTGTGTTGTCGGTGTGTGTGTGTGTGTGTGTGTGTTGTCGGTGTGTGTGTGTGTTGTGTGTGTGTGTGTTGTCGGTGTGTGTGTGTGTTGTCGGTGTGTGTGTGTGTGTGTTGTCGGTGTGTGTGTGTGTGTTGTCGGTGTGTGTGTGTGTGTGTGTGTTGTCGGTGTGTGTGTGTGTTGTGTGTGTGTGTGTTGTCGGTGTGTGTGTGTGTGTTGTCGGTGTGTGTGTGTGTGTTTTGTCGGTGTGTGTGTGTGTGTGTGTGTGTTGTCGGTGTGTGTGTGTGTTGTCGGTGTGTGTGTGTGTGTTGTCGGTGTGTGTGTGTGTGTGTTGTCGGTGTGTGTGTGTGTGTTGTCGGTGTGTGTGTGTGTGTGTTGTCGGTGTGTGTGTGTGTGTGTGTGTCTTGTCGGTGTGTGTGTGTTGTCGTTGTGTGTGTGTGTGTGTGTGGTAGGTGTGTGTGTGTGTTGTCGGTGTGTGTGTGTGTGTGTTGTCGGCGTGTGTGTGTTGTCGGTGTGTGTGTGTGTTGTCGGTGTGTGTGTGTGATGTTGGTGTGTGTGTGTGTGTGTGTGTTGTCGGTGTGTGTGTGTGTGTTGTCGGTGTGTTTGTGTGTGTGTTGTCGGTGTGTGTGTCTGTGTGTGTGTGTTGTCAGTGTGTGTGTGTGTTGTGTGTGTGTGTGTTGTCGGTGTGTGTGTGTGTGAGTTGTCGGTGTGTGTGTGTGTGTGTGTGTTGTTTGTGTGTGTGTGTGTGTGTTGTCGGTGTGTGTGTGTGTGTGTGTTGTCGGTGTGTGTGTGTGTGTGTGTGTGTTGTCGGTGTGTGAGTGTGTGTGTTGTCGGTGTGTGTGTGTGTGTGTGTTGTCGGTGTGTGTGTGTGTGTTGTCGGTGTGTGTGTGTGTGTGTGTGTTGTCGGTGTGTGTGTGTGTGTGTGTTGTCGGTGTGTGTGTGTGTGTGTGTTGTCGGTGTGTGTGTGTTGTCGGTGCGTGTGTGTGTGTGTTGTCGGTGTGTGTGTGTGTGTGTTGTCGGTGTGTGTGTGTGTGTGTGTTGTCGGTGTGTGTGTGTGTGTGTGTGTGTGTTGTCGGTGTGTGTGTGTGTGTGTTGTCGGTGTGTGTGTGTGTGTGTGTGTTGTCGGTGTGTGTGTGTGTGTGTGTGTGTTGTCGGTGTGTGTGTGTGTGTTGTCGGTGTGTGTGTGTGTGTTGTCGGTGTGTGTGTGTGTGTGTTGTCGGTGTGTGTGTGTGTGTTGTCGGTGTGTGTGTGTGTGTGTTGTCGGTGTGTGTGTGTGTGTGTGTGTCTTGTCGGTGTGTGTGTGTTGTCGTTGTGTGTGTGTGTGTGTGTGTGTGGTAGGTGTGTGTGTGTGTTGTCGGTGTGTGTGTGTGTGTGTTGTCGGTGTGTGTGTGTGTTGTCGGTGTGTGTGTGTGTTGTCGGTGTGTGTGTGTGTTGTTGGTGTGTGTGTGTGTGTGTGTGTGTTGTCGGTGTGTGTGTGTGTGTTGTCGGTGTGTGTGTGTGTGTGTTGTCGGTGTGTGTGTGTGTGTGTGTTGTCAGTGTGTGTGTGTGTGTTGTCGGTGTGTGTGTGTGTGTGTGTGTGTGTGTGTTGTCGGTGTGTGTGTGTGTGTGTGTGTGTGTGTGTTGTCGGTGTGTGTGTGTGTTGTGTGTGTGTGTGTTGTCGGTGTGTGTGTGTGTGTGTTGTCGGTGTTAGTGTGTGTGTGTGTTGTCGGTGTGTGTGTGTGTGTGTTGTCGGTGTGTGTGTGTGTGTGTTGTCGGTGTGTGTGTGTGTGTGTGTTGTCGGTGTGTGTGTGTGTTGTGTGTGTGTGTGTTGTCGGTGTGTGTGTGTGTGTGTTGTCGGTGTGTGTGTGTGTGTTGTCGGTGTGTGTGTGTGTGTGTGTGTGTGTGTGTTGTCAGTGTGTGTGTGTGTGTTGTCGGTGTGTGTGTGTGTGTTGTCGGTGTGTGTGTGTGTTGTCGGTGTGTGTGTGTGTGTTGTCGGTGTGTGTGTGTGTGTGTTGTCGGTGTGTGTGTGTGTGTTGTCGGTGTGTGTGTGTGTGTGTGTGTTGTCGGTGTGTGTGTGTGTGTGTGTTGTCGGTGTGTGTGTGTGTGTGTGTTGTCGGTGTGTGTGTGTTGTCGGTGCGTGTGTGTGTGTGTTGTCGGTGTGTGTGTGTGTGTGTGTTGTCGGTGTGTGTGTGTGTGTGTTGTCGGTGTGTGTGTGTGTGTGTGTTGTCGGTGTGTGTGTGTGTGTTGTCGGTTTTTGTGTGTGTGTGTGTTTTGTCGGTGTGTGTGTGAGTGTGTGTTGTCGGTGTGTGTGTGTGTGTGTGCTGTCGGTGTGTGTGTGTGTTGTCGGTGTGTGTGTGTGTGTGTGTGTGTGTGTTGTAGGTGTGTGTGTGTGTGTTGTGTGTGTGTTGTCGGTGTGTGTGTGTGTGTGTTGTCGGTGTGTCTGTGTGTGTGTGTTGTCGGTGTGTGTGTGTGTGTTGTCGGTGTGTGTGTGTGTGTGTTGTCGGTGTGTGTGTGTGTGTGTGTTGTCGGTGTGTGTGTGTGTGTCTTGTCAGTGTGTGTGTGTGTGTGTTGTCGGTGTGTGTGTGTGTTGTGTGTGTGTGTGTTGTCGGTGTGTGTGTGTGTGTGTTGTCGGTGTGTGTGTGTGTGTGTTGTCGGTGTGTGTGTGTGTGTGTTGTCGGTGTGTGTGTGTGTGTGTGTGTGTGTTGTCGGTGTGTGTGTTGTGTGTGTGTGTGTTGTCGGTGTGTGTGTGTGTGTGTTGTCGGTGTGTGTGTGTGTGTTGTCGGTGTGTGTGTGTGTTGTCGGTGTGTGTGTGTTGTCGGTGTGTGTGTGTGTGTGTGTGTCTTGTCGGTGTGTGTGTGTTGTCGTTGTGTGTGTGTGTGTGTGTGGTAGGTGTGTGTGTGTGTTGTCGGTGTGTGTGTGTGTGTTGTCGGTGTGTGTGTGTGTTGTCGGTGTGTGTGTGTGTTGTCGGTGTGTGTGTGTGTTGTTGGTGTGTGTGTGTGTGTGTGTGTTGTCGGTGTGTGTGTGTATGTTGTCGGTGTGTGTGTGTGTGTGTTGTCGGGGTGTGTGTGTGTTGTCAGGTGTGTGTGTGTGTGTCGGTGTGTGTGTGTGTGTGTGTGTGTGTGTGTGTGTTGTTGGTGTGTGTGTGTGTGTGTGTGTGTGTTGTCGGTGTGTGTGTGTGTTGTGTGTGTGTGTGTTGTCGGTGTGTGTGTGTGTGTGTGTGTGTTGTCGGTGTGTGTGTGTGTGTGTGTTTTGGCGGTGTGTGTGTGTGTGTGTGTGTTGTCGGTGTGTGTGTGTGTGTTGTCGGTGTGTGTGTGTGTTGTCGGTGTGTGTGTGTGTGTGTGTGTGTTGTCGGTGTGTGTGTGTGTTGTGTGTGTGTGTGTTGTCGGTGTGTGTGTGTGTTGTCGGTGTGTGTGTGTGTGTGTTGTCGGTGTGTGTGTGTGTGTTGTCGGTGTGTGTGTGTGTGTGTGTGTTGTCGGTGTGTGTGTGTGTTGTGTGTGTGTGTGTTGTCGGTGTGTGTGTGTGTTGTCGGTGTGTGTGTGTGTTGTTGGTGTGTGTGTGTGTGTGTGTGTTGTCGGTGTGTGTGTGTATGTTGTCGGTGTGTGTGTGTGTGTGTTGTCGGTGTGTGTGTGTGTGTGTTGTCAGTGTGTGTGTGTGTGTTGTCGGTGTGTGTGTGTGTGTGTGTGTGTGTGTGTGTGTTGTTGGTGTGTGTGTGTGTGTGTGTGTTGTCGGTGTGTGTGTGTGTGTTGTGTGTGTGTGTGTTGTCGGTGTGTGTGTGTGTGTGTGTGTGTTGTCGGTGTGTGTGTGTGTGTGTGTTTTGGCGGTGTGTGTGTGTGTGTGTGTGTTGTCGGTGTGTGTGTGTGTGTTGTCGGTGTGTGTGTGTGTTGTCGGTGTGTGTGTGTGTGTGTGTGTGTTGTCGGTGTGTGTGTGTGTTGTGTGTGTGTGTGTTGTCGGTGTGTGTGTGTGTTGTCGGTGTGTGTGTGTGTGTGTTGTCGGTGTGTGTGTGTGTGTTGTCGGTGTGTGTGTGTGTGTGTGTGTTGTCGGTGTGTGTGTGTGTTGTGTGTGTGTGTGTTGTCGGTGTGTGTGTGTGTGTTGTCGGTGTGTGTGTGTGTGTTGTCGGTGTGTGTGTGTGTGTGTTGTCGGTGTGTGTGTGTGTGTTGTCGGTGTGTGTGTGTGTGTGTTGTCGGTGTGTGTGTGTGTGTGTGTGTCTTGTCGGTGTGTGTGTGTTGTCGTTGTGTGTGTGTGTGTGTGTGTGGTAGGTGTGTGTGTGTGTTGTCGGTGTGTGTGTGTGTGTGTTGTCGGCGTGTGTGTGTTGTCGGTGTGTGTGTGTGTTGTCGGTGTGTGTGTGTGATGTTGGTGTGTGTGTGTGTGTGTGTGTTGTCGGTGTGTGTGTGTGTGTTGTCGGTGTGTTTGTGTGTGTGTTGTCGGTGTGTGTGTCTGTGTGTGTGTGTTGTCAGTGTGTGTGTGTGTTGTGTGTGTGTGTGTTGTCGGTGTGTGTGTGTGTGAGTTGTCGGTGTGTGTGTGTGTGTGTGTTGTTTGTGTGTGTGTGTGTGTGTTGTCGGTGTGTGTGTGTGTGTGTGTTGTCGGTGTGTGTGTGTGTGTGTGTGTGTTGTCGGTGTGTGAGTGTGTGTGTTGTCGGTGTGTGTGTGTGTGTGTGTTGTCGGTGTGTGTGTGTGTGTTGTCGGTGTGTGTGTGTGTGTGTGTTGTCGGTGTGTGTGTGTGTGTGTGTTGTCGGTGTGTGTGTGTGTGTGTGTTGTCGGTGTGTGTGTGTTGTCGGTGCGTGTGTGTGTGTGTTGTCGGTGTGTGTGTGTGTGTGTTGTCGGTGTGTGTGTGTGTGTGTGTTGTCGGTGTGTGTGTGTGTGTGTGTGTGTGTTGTCGGTGTGTGTGTGTGTTGTGTGTGTGTGTGTTGTCGGTGTGTGTGTGTGTGTGTTGTCGGTGTGTGAGTGTGTGTGTTGTCGGTGTGTGTGTGTGTGTGTTGTCGGTGTGTGTGTGTTTTGTCGGTGTGTGTGTGTGTGTGTGTGTGTTGTCGGTGTGTGTGTGTGTGTGTGTTGTCGGTGTGTGTGTGTGTGTTGTCGGTGTGTGTGTGTTGTCGGTGCGTGTGTGTGTGTGTGTTGTCGGTGTGTGTGTGTGTGTGTTGTCGGTGTGTGTGTGTGTGTGTGTTGTCGGTGTGTGTGTGTGTGTGTGTGTGTGTTGTCGGTGTGTGTGTGTTGTCGGTGTGTGTGTGTGTGTGTTGTTGGTGTGTTGTCGGTGTGTGTGTGTGTTGTCGGTGTGTGTGTGTGTGTTGTCGGTGTGTGTGTGTGTGTGTGTTGTCGGTGTGTGTGTGTGTTGTGTGTGTGTGTGTGTGTTGTCGGTGTGTGTGTGTGTTGTCGGTGTGTGTGTGTGTGTCTGTGTGTGTCTTGTCGGTGTGTGTGTGTTGTCGTTGTGTGTGTGTGTGTGTGTGGTAGGTGTGTGTGTGTGTTGTCGGTATGTGTGTGTGTGTTGTCGGTGTGTGTGTGTGTGTTGTCGGTGTGTGTGTGTGTGTGTGTGTGTGTGTGTGTGTGTGTGTGTGTGTGTGTGTGTTGTCGGTGTGTGTGTGTGTGTGTTGTCGGTGTGTGTGTGTGTTGTCAGTGTGTGTGTGTTGTCGGTGTGTGTGTGTTGTCGGTGTGTGTGTGTGTGTGTTGTCGGTGTGTGTGTGTGTGTGTTGTCGGTGTGTGTGTGTGTGTTGTCGGTGTGTGTGTGTGTGTGTGTGTGTGTGTGTGTGTGTGTGTTGTCGGTGTGTGTGTGAGTGTGTGTTGTCGGTGTGTGTGTTGTCGGTGTGTGTGTGTGTGTGTTGTCGGTGTGTGTGTGTGTGTGTGTGGTTTGTCGGTGTGTGTGTGTTGTGTGTGTGTGTGTTGTCGGTGTGTGTGTGTGTGTTGTCGGTGTGTGTGTGTGTGTTGTCGGTGTGTGTGTGTGTGTGTTGTCGGTGTGTGTGTGTGTGTGTTGTCGGTGTGTGTGTGTTGTCGGTGTGTGTGTGTGTGTGTTGTCGGTGTGTTGTCGGTGTGTGTGTGTTTTAGGTGTGTGTGTGTGTGTTGTCGGTGTGTGTGTGTGTGTGTTGTCGGTGTGTGTGTGTGTGTTGTCGGTGTGTGTGTGTGTGTGTGTGTTGTCGGTGTGTGTGTGTTGTCGGTGCGTGTGTGTGTGTGTTGTCAGTGTGTGTGTGTGTGTGTTGTCGGTGTGTGTGTGTGTGTGTGTGTGTTGTCGGTGTGTATGTGTGTGTGTGTTGTCGGTGTGTGTGTGTTGTCGGTGTGTGTGTGTGTGTGTTGTCGGTGTGTGTGTGTGTGTGTGTGTCTTGTCGGTGTGTGTGTGTGTGTGTTGTCGGTGTGTGTGTGTGTGTGTGTGTTGTCGGTGTGTGTGTGTGTGTGTGTGTGTGTGTTGTCGGTGTGTGTGTGTGTTGTCGGTGTGTGTGTGTGTGTGTGTGTGTTGTCGGTGTGTGTGTGTGTTGTGTGTGTGTGTGTTGTCGGTGTGTGTGTGTGTGTGTGTTGTCGGTGTGTGTGTGTGTGTTTGTTGTCGGTGTGTGTGTGTGTTGTCGGTGTGTGTGTGTGTGTTGTCGGTGTGTGTGTGTGTGTTGTCGGTGTGTGTGTGTGTGTGTGTTGTCGATGTGTTTGTGTGTGTGTTGTCGGTGTGTGTGTGTGTGTTGTCGGTGTGTGTGTGTGTGTGTGTGTGTGTGTGTGTGTGTGTGTGTGTTGTCGGTGTGTGTGTGTGTGTGTGTTGTCGGTGTGTGTGTGTGTGTGTGTGGTTTGTCGGTGTGTGTGTTGTGTGTGTGTGTGTTGTCGGTGTGTGTGTGTGTGTGTTGTCGGTGTGTATGTGTGTGTTGTCGGTGTGTGTGTGTGTGTTGTCGGTGTGTGTGTGTGTGTGTTGTCGGTGTGTGTGTGTGTGTGTGTGTTGTCGGTGTGTGTGTGTGTGTGTGTGTTGTCGGTGTGTGTGTGTTGTCGGTGTGTGTGTGTGTGTTGTCGGTGTGTTGTCGGTGTGTGTGTGTTTTAGGTGTGTGTGTGTGTGTTGTCGGTGTGTGTGTGTGTGTTGTCGGTGTGTGTGTGTGTGTGTGTTGTCGGTGTGTGTGTGTGTGTGTGTTGTCGGTGTGTGTGTGTTGTCGGTGCGTGTGTGTGTGTGTTGTCAGTGTGTGTGTGTGTGTTGTCGGTGTGTGTGTGTGTGTGTGTGTTGTCGGTGTGTATGTGTGTGTGTGTTGTCGGTGTGTGTGTGTTGTCGGTGTGTGTGTGTGTGTGTTGTCGGTGTGTGTGTGTGTGTGTGTGTCTTGTCGGTGTGTGTGTGTGTGTGTTGTCGGTGTGTGTGTGTGTGTGTGTGTGTTGTCGGTCGTGTGTGTGTGTGTGTGGTGTGTTGTCGGTGTGTGTGTGTGTTGTCGGTGTGTGTGTGTGTGTGTGTGTGTTGTCGGTGTGTGTGTGTGTTGTGTGTGTGTGTGTTGTCGGTGTGTGTGTGTGTGTTGTCGGTGTGTGTGTGTGTGTTGTCGGTGTGTGTGTGTGTGTGTTGTCGGTGTGTGTGTGTGTGTGTGTGTTGTCGGTGTGTGTGTGTTGTCGGTGTGTGTGTGTGTTGTCGGTGTGTTGTCGGTGTGTGTGTGTTTTAGGTGTGTGTGTGTGTGTTGTCGGTGTGTGTGTGTGTGTGTTGTCGGTGTGTGTGTGTGTTGTCGGTGTGTGTGTGTGTGTGTGTGTTGTCGGTGTGTGTGTGTTGTCGGTGCGTGTGTGTGTGTGTTGTCGGTGTGTGTGTGTGTGTGTTGTCGGTGTGTGTGTGTGTGTGTGTGTGTGTGTGTGTGTGTGTGTGTGTGTTGTCGGTGTGTGTGTGTGTTGTGTGTGTGTGTGTTGTCGGTGTGTGTGTGTGTGTGTTGTCGGTGTGTGTGTGTGTGTGTTGTCGGTGTGTGTGTGTGTGTGTTGTCGGTGTGTGTGTGTGTGTGTGTGTGTGTTGTCGGTGTGTGTGTTGTGTGTGTGTGTGTGTTGTCGGTGTGTGTGTGTGTGTTGTCGGTGTGTGTGTGTGTGTGTTGTCGGTGTGTGTGTGTGTGTGTTGTCGGTGTGTGTGTGTGTGTGTTGTTGGTGTGTGTGTGTGTGTGTGTGTGTTGCCGGTGTGTGTGTGTGTGTGTGTGTTGTCGGTGTGTGTGTGTGTGTGTGTTGTCGGTGTGTGTGTGTTGTCGGTGCGTGTGTGTGTGTGTTGTCGGTGTGTGTGTGTGTGTGTTGTCGGTGTGTGTGTGTGTGTGTGTTGTCGGTGTGTGTGTGTGTGTGTTGTCGGTGTGTGTGTGTTGTCGGTGTGTGTGTGTGTGTGTGTTGTCGGTGTGTGTGTGTGTGTTGTCGGTGTGTGTGTGTGTGTGTGTTGTCGGTGTGTGTGTGTGTTGTGTGTGTGTGTGTGTTGTCGGTGTGTGTGTGTGTGTTGTCGGTGTGTGTGTGTGTGTGTGTGTCTTGTCGGTGTGTGTGTGTTGTCGTTGTGTGTGTGTGTGTGTGTGGTAGGTGTGTGTGTGTGTTGTCGGTGTGTGTGTGTGTGTTGTCGGTGTGTGTGTGTGTTGTCGGTGTGTGTGTGTGTTGTCGGTGTGTGTGTGTGTTGTTGGTGTGTGTGTGTGTGTGTGTGTGTTGTCGGTGTGTGTGTGTGTGTTGTCGGTGTGTGTGTGTGTGTTGTCAGTGTGTGTGTGTGTGTTGTCGGTGTGTATGTGTGTGTGTGTGTGTGTGTGTGTTGTTGGTGTGTGTGTGTGTGTGTGTGTGTTGTCGGTGTGTGTGTGTGTTGTGTGTGTGTGTGTTGTCGGTGTGTGTGTGTGTGTGTGTTGTCGGTGTGTGTGTGTGTGTGTTGTCGGTGTGTGTGTGTGTGTGTGTGGTTTGTCGGTGTGTGTGTTGTGTGTGTGTGTGTTGTCGGTGTGTGTGTGTGTGTGTTGTCGGTGTGTATGTGTGTGTTGTCGGTGTGTGTGTGTGTGTTGTCAGTGTGTGTGTGTGTGTGTTGTCGGTGTGTGTGTGTGTGTGTGTGTGTGTGTGTTGTCGGTGTGTGTGTGTGTGTGTGTGTGTTGTCGGTGTGTGTGTGTGTTGTGTGTGTGTGTGTTGTCGGTGTGTGTGTGTGTGTGTTGTCGGTGTTAGTGTGTGTGTGTGTTGTCGGTGTGTGTGTGTGTGTGTTGTCGGTGTGTGTGTGTGTGTTGTCGGTGTGTGTGTGTGTGTGTTGTCGGTGTGTGTGTGTGTTGTGTGTGTGTGTGTTGTCGGTGTGTGTGTGTGTGTGTTGTCGGTGTGTGTGTGTGTGTTGTCGGTGTGTGTGTGTGTGTGTGTGTGTGTGTGTGTGTGTGTTGTCAGTGTGTGTGTGTGTGTTGTCGGTGTGTGTGTGTGTGTTGTCGGTGTGTGTGTGTGTTGTCGGTGTGTGTGTGTGTGTTGTCGGTGTGTGTGTGTGTTGTCGGTGTGTGTGTGTGTGTTGTCGGTGTGTGTGTGTGTGTGTGTGTGTTGTCGGTGTGTGTGTGTGTGTGTGTGTTGTCGGTGTGTGTGTGTGTGTGTGTTGTCGGTGTGTGTGTGTTGTCGGTGCGTGTGTGTGTGTGTTGTCGGTGTGTGTGTGTGTGTGTGTTGTCGGTGTGTGTGTGTGTGTGTGTTGTCGGTGTGTGTGTGTGTGTGTGTGTGTTGTCGGTGTGTGTGTGTTGTCGGTGTGTGTGTGTGTGTGTTGTCGGTTTTTGTGTGTGTGTGTGTTTTGTCGGTGTGTGTGTGAGTGTGTGTTGTCGGTGTGTGTGTGTGTGTGTGCTGTCGGTGTGTGTGTGTGTTGTCGGTGTGTGTGTGTGTGTGTTGTCGGTGTGTGTGTGTGTGTGTTGTCGGTGTGTGTGTGTGTGTGTGTGTTGTCGGTGGTGTGTGTGTGTGTGTGTTGTCGGTGTGTGTGTGTGTGTTGTCGGTGTGTGTGTGTGTGTTGTCGGTGTGTGTGTGTGTGTGTTGTCGGTGTGTGTGTGTGTGTTGTCGGTGTGTGTGTGTGTGTGTTGTCGGTGTGTGTGTGTGTGTGTGTGTGTGTCTTGTCGGTGTGTGTGTGTTGTCGTTGTGTGTGTGTGTGTGTGTGTGTGGTAGGTGTGTGTGTGTGTTGTCGGTGTGTGTGTGTGTGTGTTGTCGGTGTGTGTGTGTGTTGTCGGTGTGTGTGTGTGTTGTCGGTGTGTGTGTGTGTTGTTGGTGTGTGTGTGTGTGTGTGTGTGTTGTCGGTGTGTGTGTGTGTGTTGTCGGTGTGTGTGTGTGTGTGTTGTCGGTGTGTGTGTGTGTGTGTGTTGTCAGTGTGTGTGTGTGTGTTGTCGGTGTGTGTGTGTGTGTGTGTGTGTGTGTTGTCGGTGTGTGTGTGTGTGTGTGTGTGTGTGTGTGTGTTGTCGGTGTGTGTGTGTGTTGTGTGTGTGTGTGTTGTCGGTGTGTGTGTGTGTGTGTTGTCGGTGTTAGTGTGTGTGTGTGTTGTCGGTGTGTGTGTGTGTGTGTTGTCGGTGTGTGTGTGTGTGTGTTGTCGGTGTGTGTGTGTGTGTGTGTTGTCGGTGTGTGTGTGTGTTGTGTGTGTGTGTGTTGTCGGTGTGTGTGTGTGTTGTCGGTGTGTGTGTGTGTGTTGTCGGTGTGTGTGTGTGTGTGTGTGTGTGTGTGTGTTGTCAGTGTGTGTGTGTGTGTTGTCGGTGTGTGTGTGTGTGTTGTCGGTGTGTGTGTGTGTTGTCGGTGTGTGTGTGTGTGTTGTCGGTGTGTGTGTGTGTGTGTTGTCGGTGTGTGTGTGTGTGTTGTCGGTGTGTGTGTGTGTGTGTGTGTTGTCGGTGTGTGTGTGTGTGTGTGTTGTCGGTGTGTGTGTGTGTGTGTGTTGTCGGTGTGTGTGTGTTGTCGGTGCGTGTGTGTGTGTGTTGTCGGTGTGTGTGTGTGTGTGTGTTGTCGGTGTGTGTGTGTGTGTGTTGTCGGTGTGTGTGTGTGTGTGTGTTGTCGGTGTGTGTGTGTGTGTTGTCGGTTTTTGTGTGTGTGTGTGTTTTGTCGGTGTGTGTGTGAGTGTGTGTTGTCGGTGTGTGTGTGTGTGTGTGCTGTCGGTGTGTGTGTGTGTTGTCGGTGTGTGTGTGTGTGTGTGTGTGTGTGTTGTAGGTGTGTGTGTGTGTGTTGTGTGTGTGTTGTCGGTGTGTGTGTGTGTGTGTTGTCGGTGTGTCTGTGTGTGTGTGTTGTCGGTGTGTGTGTGTGTGTTGTCGGTGTGTGTGTGTGTGTGTTGTCGGTGTGTGTGTGTGTGTGTGTTGTCGGTGTGTGTGTGTGTGTCTTGTCAGTGTGTGTGTGTGTGTGTTGTCGGTGTGTGTGTGTGTTGTGTGTGTGTGTGTTGTCGGTGTGTGTGTGTGTGTTGTCGGTGTGTGTGTGTGTGTGTTGTCGGTGTGTGTGTGTGTGTGTTGTCGGTGTGTGTGTGTGTGTGTGTGTGTGTTGTCGGTGTGTGTGTTGTGTGTGTGTGTGTTGTCGGTGTGTGTGTGTGTGTGTTGTCGGTGTGTGTGTGTGTGTTGTCGGTGTGTGTGTGTGTTGTCGGTGTGTGTGTGTTGTCGGTGTGTGTGTGTGTGTTGTCGGTGTGTGTGTGTGTGTTGTCGGTGTGTGTGTGTGTGTGTTGTCGGTGTGTGTGTGTGTGTGTTGTCGGTGTGTGTGTGTGTGTTGTTGGTGTGTGTGTGTGTGTGTGTGTGTTGTCGGTGTGTGTGTGTGTGTGTTGTCGGTGTGTGTGTGTGTGTGTGTTGTCGGTGTGTGTGTGTTGTCGGTGCGTGTGTGTGTGTGTTGTCGGTGTGTGTGTGTGTGTGTGTGTTGTCGGTGTGTGTGTGTGTGTGTGTTGTCGGTGTGTGTGTGTGTTGTCGGTGTGTGTGTGTTGTCGGTGTGTGTGTGTGTGTTGTCGGTGTGTGTGTGTGTGTTGTCGGTGTGTGTGTGTGTGTGTGTTGTCGGTGTGTGTGTGTGTTGTGTGTGTGTGTGTGTTGTCGGTGTGTGTGTGTGTGTGTGTTGTCGGTGTGTGTGTGTGTGTGTGTGTCTTGTCGGTGTGTGTGTGTTGTCGTTGTGTGTGTGTGTGTGTGTGGTAGGTGTGTGTGTGTGTTGTCGGTGTGTGTGTGTGTGTTGTCGGTGTGTGTGTGTGTTGTCGGTGTGTGTGTGTGTTGTCGGTGTGTGTGTGTGTTGTGTGGTGTGTGTGTGTGTTGTCGGTGTGTGTGTGTATGTTGTCGGTGTGTGTGTGTGTGTGTTGTCGGTGTGTGTGTGTGTGTGTTGTCAGTGTGTGTGTGTGTGTTGTCGGTGTGTGTGTGTGTGTGTGTGTGTGTGTGTGTGTTGTTGGTGTGTGTGTGTGTGTGTGTGTGTTGTCGGTGTGTGTGTGTGTTGTGTGTGTGTGTGTTGTCGGTGTGTGTGTGTGTGTGTGTGTGTTGTCGGTGTGTGTGTGTGTGTTTTGGCGGTGTGTGTGTGTGTGTGTGTGTTGTCGGTGTGTGTGTGTGTGTTGTCGGTGTGTGTGTGTGTTGTCGGTGTGTGTGTGTGTGTGTGTGTGTTGTCGGTGTGTGTGTGTGTTGTGTGTGTGTGTGTTGTCGGTGTGTGTGTGTGTTGTCGGTGTGTGTGTGTGTGTGTTGTCGGTGTGTGTGTGTGTGTTGTCGGTGTGTGTGTGTGTGTGTGTGTTGTCGGTGTGTGTGTGTGTTGTGTGTGTGTGTGTTGTCGGTGTGTGTGTGTGTGTTGTCGGTGTGTGTGTGTGTGTTTTGTCGGTGTGTGTGTGTGTGTGTGTGTGTTGTCGGTGTGTGTGTGTGTTGTCGGTGTGTGTGTGTGTGTTGTCGGTGTGTGTGTGTGTGTGTTGTCGGTGTGTGTGTGTGTGTTGTCGGTGTGTGTGTGTGTGTGTTGTCGGTGTGTGTGTGTGTGTGTGTGTCTTGTCGGTGTGTGTGTGTTGTCGTTGTGTGTGTGTGTGTGTGTGGTAGGTGTGTGTGTGTGTTGTCGGTGTGTGTGTGTGTGTGTTGTCGGCGTGTGTGTGTTGTCGGTGTGTGTGTGTGTTGTCGGTGTGTGTGTGTGATGTTGGTGTGTGTGTGTGTGTGTGTGTTGTCGGTGTGTGTGTGTGTGTTGTCGGTGTGTTTGTGTGTGTGTTGTCGGTGTGTGTGTCTGTGTGTGTGTGTTGTCAGTGTGTGTGTGTGTTGTGTGTGTGTGTGTTGTCGGTGTGTGTGTGTGTGAGTTGTCGGTGTGTGTGTGTGTGTGTGTGTTGTTTGTGTGTGTGTGTGTGTGTTGTCGGTGTGTGTGTGTGTGTGTGTTGTCGGTGTGTGTGTGTGTGTGTGTGTGTTGTCGGTGTGTGAGTGTGTGTGTTGTCGGTGTGTGTGTGTGTGTGTGTTGTCGGTGTGTGTGTGTGTGTTGTCGGTGTGTGTGTGTGTGTGTGTGTTGTCGGTGTGTGTGTGTGTGTGTGTTGTCGGTGTGTGTGTGTGTGTGTGTTGTCGGTGTGTGTGTGTTGTCGGTGCGTGTGTGTGTGTGTTGTCGGTGTGTGTGTGTGTGTGTTGTCGGTGTGTGTGTGTGTGTGTGTTGTCGGTGTGTGTGTGTGTGTGTGTGTGTGTTGTCGGTGTGTGTGTGTGTGTGTTGTCGGTGTGTGTGTGTGTGTGTGTGTTGTCGGTGTGTGTGTGTGTGTGTGTGTGTTGTCGGTGTGTGTGTGTGTGTTGTCGGTGTGTGTGTGTGTGTTGTCGGTGTGTGTGTGTGTGTGTTGTCGGTGTGTGTGTGTGTGTTGTCGGTGTGTGTGTGTGTGTGTTGTCGGTGTGTGTGTGTGTGTGTGTGTCTTGTCGGTGTGTGTGTGTTGTCGTTGTGTGTGTGTGTGTGTGTGTGTGGTAGGTGTGTGTGTGTGTTGTCGGTGTGTGTGTGTGTGTGTTGTCGGTGTGTGTGTGTGTTGTCGGTGTGTGTGTGTGTTGTCGGTGTGTGTGTGTGTTGTTGGTGTGTGTGTGTGTGTGTGTGTGTTGTCGGTGTGTGTGTGTGTGTTGTCGGTGTGTGTGTGTGTGTGTTGTCGGTGTGTGTGTGTGTGTGTGTTGTCAGTGTGTGTGTGTGTGTTGTCGGTGTGTGTGTGTGTGTGTGTGTGTGTGTTGTCGGTGTGTGTGTGTGTGTGTGTGTGTGTGTGTTGTCGGTGTGTGTGTGTGTTGTGTGTGTGTGTGTTGTCGGTGTGTGTGTGTGTGTGTTGTCGGTGTTAGTGTGTGTGTGTGTTGTCGGTGTGTGTGTGTGTGTGTTGTCGGTGTGTGTGTGTGTGTGTTGTCGGTGTGTGTGTGTGTGTGTGTTGTCGGTGTGTGTGTGTGTTGTGTGTGTGTGTGTTGTCGGTGTGTGTGTGTGTGTGTTGTCGGTGTGTGTGTGTGTGTTGTCGGTGTGTGTGTGTGTGTGTGTGTGTGTGTGTGTTGTCAGTGTGTGTGTGTGTGTTGTCGGTGTGTGTGTGTGTGTTGTCGGTGTGTGTGTGTGTTGTCGGTGTGTGTGTGTGTGTTGTCGGTGTGTGTGTGTGTGTGTTGTCGGTGTGTGTGTGTGTGTTGTCGGTGTGTGTGTGTGTGTGTGTGTTGTCGGTGTGTGTGTGTGTGTGTGTTGTCGGTGTGTGTGTGTGTGTGTGTTGTCGGTGTGTGTGTGTTGTCGGTGCGTGTGTGTGTGTGTTGTCGGTGTGTGTGTGTGTGTGTGTTGTCGGTGTGTGTGTGTGTGTGTTGTCGGTGTGTGTGTGTGTGTGTGTTGTCGGTGTGTGTGTGTGTGTTGTCGGTTTTTGTGTGTGTGTGTGTTTTGTCGGTGTGTGTGTGAGTGTGTGTTGTCGGTGTGTGTGTGTGTGTGTGCTGTCGGTGTGTGTGTGTGTTGTCGGTGTGTGTGTGTGTGTGTGTGTGTGTGTTGTAGGTGTGTGTGTGTGTGTTGTGTGTGTGTTGTCGGTGTGTGTGTGTGTGTGTTGTCGGTGTGTCTGTGTGTGTGTGTTGTCGGTGTGTGTGTGTGTGTTGTCGGTGTGTGTGTGTGTGTGTTGTCGGTGTGTGTGTGTGTGTGTGTTGTCGGTGTGTGTGTGTGTGTCTTGTCAGTGTGTGTGTGTGTGTGTTGTCGGTGTGTGTGTGTGTTGTGTGTGTGTGTGTTGTCGGTGTGTGTGTGTGTGTGTTGTCGGTGTGTGTGTGTGTGTGTTGTCGGTGTGTGTGTGTGTGTGTGTGTGTGTTGTCGGTGTGTGTGTTGTGTGTGTGTGTGTTGTCGGTGTGTGTGTGTGTGTGTTGTCGGTGTGTGTGTGTGTGTTGTCGGTGTGTGTGTGTGTTGTCGGTGTGTGTGTGTTGTCGGTGTGTGTGTGTGTGTGTGTGTCTTGTCGGTGTGTGTGTGTTGTCGTTGTGTGTGTGTGTGTGTGTGGTAGGTGTGTGTGTGTGTTGTCGGTGTGTGTGTGTGTGTTGTCGGTGTGTGTGTGTGTTGTCGGTGTGTGTGTGTGTTGTCGGTGTGTGTGTGTGTTGTTGGTGTGTGTGTGTGTGTGTGTGTTGTCGGTGTGTGTGTGTATGTTGTCGGTGTGTGTGTGTGTGTGTTGTCGGTGTGTGTGTGTGTGTGTTGTCAGTGTGTGTGTGTGTGTTGTCGGTGTGTGTGTGTGTGTGTGTGTGTGTGTGTGTGTTGTTGGTGTGTGTGTGTGTGTGTGTGTGTTGTCGGTGTGTGTGTGTGTTGTGTGTGTGTGTGTTGTCGGTGTGTGTGTGTGTGTGTGTGTGTTGTCGGTGTGTGTGTGTGTGTGTGTTTTGGCGGTGTGTGTGTGTGTGTGTGTGTTGTCGGTGTGTGTGTGTGTGTTGTCGGTGTGTGTGTGTGTTGTCGGTGTGTGTGTGTGTGTGTGTGTGTTGTCGGTGTGTGTGTGTGTTGTGTGTGTGTGTGTTGTCGGTGTGTGTGTGTGTTGTCGGTGTGTGTGTGTGTGTGTTGTCGGTGTGTGTGTGTGTGTTGTCGGTGTGTGTGTGTGTGTGTGTGTGTTGTCGGTGTGTGTGTGTGTTGTGTGTGTGTGTGTTGTCGGTGTGTGTGTGTGTTGTCGGTGTGTGTGTGTGTTGTTGGTGTGTGTGTGTGTGTGTGTGTTGTCGGTGTGTGTGTGTATGTTGTCGGTGTGTGTGTGTGTGTGTTGTCGGTGTGTGTGTGTGTGTGTTGTCAGTGTGTGTGTGTGTGTTGTCGGTGTGTGTGTGTGTGTGTGTGTGTGTGTGTGTGTTGTTGGTGTGTGTGTGTGTGTGTGTGTTGTCGGTGTGTGTGTGTGTGTTGTGTGTGTGTGTGTTGTCGGTGTGTGTGTGTGTGTGTGTGTGTTGTCGGTGTGTGTGTGTGTGTGTGTTTTGGCGGTGTGTGTGTGTGTGTGTGTGTTGTCGGTGTGTGTGTGTGTGTTGTCGGTGTGTGTGTGTGTTGTCGGTGTGTGTGTGTGTGTGTGTGTGTTGTCGGTGTGTGTGTGTGTTGTGTGTGTGTGTGTTGTCGGTGTGTGTGTGTGTTGTCGGTGTGTGTGTGTGTGTGTTGTCGGTGTGTGTGTGTGTGTTGTCGGTGTGTGTGTGTGTGTGTGTGTTGTCGGTGTGTGTGTGTGTTGTGTGTGTGTGTGTTGTCGGTGTGTGTGTGTGTGTTGTCGGTGTGTGTGTGTGTGTTGTCGGTGTGTGTGTGTGTGTGTTGTCGGTGTGTGTGTGTGTGTTGTCGGTGTGTGTGTGTGTGTGTTGTCGGTGTGTGTGTGTGTGTGTGTGTCTTGTCGGTGTGTGTGTGTTGTCGTTGTGTGTGTGTGTGTGTGTGGTAGGTGTGTGTGTGTGTTGTCGGTGTGTGTGTGTGTGTGTTGTCGGCGTGTGTGTGTTGTCGGTGTGTGTGTGTGTTGTCGGTGTGTGTGTGTGATGTTGGTGTGTGTGTGTGTGTGTGTGTTGTCGGTGTGTGTGTGTGTGTTGTCGGTGTGTTTGTGTGTGTGTTGTCGGTGTGTGTGTCTGTGTGTGTGTGTTGTCAGTGTGTGTGTGTGTTGTGTGTGTGTGTGTTGTCGGTGTGTGTGTGTGTGAGTTGTCGGTGTGTGTGTGTGTGTGTGTTGTTTGTGTGTGTGTGTGTGTGTTGTCGGTGTGTGTGTGTGTGTGTGTTGTCGGTGTGTGTGTGTGTGTGTGTGTGTTGTCGGTGTGTGAGTGTGTGTGTTGTCGGTGTGTGTGTGTGTGTGTGTTGTCGGTGTGTGTGTGTGTGTTGTCGGTGTGTGTGTGTGTGTGTGTTGTCGGTGTGTGTGTGTGTGTGTGTTGTCGGTGTGTGTGTGTGTGTGTTGTCGGTGTGTGTGTGTTGTCGGTGCGTGTGTGTGTGTGTTGTCGGTGTGTGTGTGTGTGTGTTGTCGGTGTGTGTGTGTGTGTGTGTTGTCGGTGTGTGTGTGTGTGTGTGTGTGTGTTGTCGGTGTGTGTGTGTGTTGTGTGTGTGTGTGTTGTCGGTGTGTGTGTGTGTGTGTTGTCGGTGTGTGAGTGTGTGTGTTGTCGGTGTGTGTGTGTGTGTGTTGTCGGTGTGTGTGTGTTTTGTCGGTGTGTGTGTGTGTGTGTGTGTGTTGTCGGTGTGTGTGTGTGTGTGTGTTGTCGGTGTGTGTGTGTGTGTTGTCGGTGTGTGTGTGTTGTCGGTGCGTGTGTGTGTGTGTGTTGTCGGTGTGTGTGTGTGTGTGTTGTCGGTGTGTGTGTGTGTGTGTGTTGTCGGTGTGTGTGTGTGTGTGTGTGTGTGTTGTCGGTGTGTGTGTGTTGTCGGTGTGTGTGTGTGTGTGTTGTTGGTGTGTTGTCGGTGTGTGTGTGTGTTGTCGGTGTGTGTGTGTGTGTTGTCGGTGTGTGTGTGTGTGTGTGTTGTCGGTGTGTGTGTGTGTTGTGTGTGTGTGTGTGTGTTGTCGGTGTGTGTGTGTGTTGTCGGTGTGTGTGTGTGTGTCTGTGTGTGTCTTGTCGGTGTGTGTGTGTTGTCGTTGTGTGTGTGTGTGTGTGTGGTAGGTGTGTGTGTGTGTTGTCGGTATGTGTGTGTGTGTTGTCGGTGTGTGTGTGTGTGTTGTCGGTGTGTGTGTGTGTGTGTGTGTGTGTGTGTGTGTGTGTGTGTGTGTGTGTGTTGTCGGTGTGTGTGTGTGTGTGTTGTCGGTGTGTGTGTGTGTTGTCAGTGTGTGTGTGTTGTCGGTGTGTGTGTGTTGTCGGTGTGTGTGTGTGTGTGTTGTCGGTGTGTGTGTGTGTGTGTTGTCGGTGTGTGTGTGTGTGTTGTCGGTGTGTGTGTGTGTGTGTGTGTGTGTGTGTGTGTGTGTGTTGTCGGTGTGTGTGTGAGTGTGTGTTGTCGGTGTGTGTGTTGTCGGTGTGTGTGTGTGTGTGTTGTCGGTGTGTGTGTGTGTGTGTGTGGTTTGTCGGTGTGTGTGTGTTGTGTGTGTGTGTGTTGTCGGTGTGTGTGTGTGTGTTGTCGGTGTGTGTGTGTGTGTTGTCGGTGTGTGTGTGTGTGTGTTGTCGGTGTGTGTGTGTGTGTGTTGTCGGTGTGTGTGTGTTGTCGGTGTGTGTGTGTGTGTGTTGTCGGTGTGTTGTCGGTGTGTGTGTGTTTTAGGTGTGTGTGTGTGTGTTGTCGGTGTGTGTGTGTGTGTGTTGTCGGTGTGTGTGTGTGTGTTGTCGGTGTGTGTGTGTGTGTGTGTGTTGTCGGTGTGTGTGTGTTGTCGGTGCGTGTGTGTGTGTGTTGTCAGTGTGTGTGTGTGTGTGTTGTCGGTGTGTGTGTGTGTGTGTGTGTGTTGTCGGTGTGTATGTGTGTGTGTGTTGTCGGTGTGTGTGTGTTGTCGGTGTGTGTGTGTGTGTGTTGTCGGTGTGTGTGTGTGTGTGTGTGTCTTGTCGGTGTGTGTGTGTGTGTGTTGTCGGTGTGTGTGTGTGTGTGTGTGTTGTCGGTGTGTGTGTGTGTGTGTGTGTGTGTGTTGTCGGTGTGTGTGTGTGTTGTCGGTGTGTGTGTGTGTGTGTGTGTGTTGTCGGTGTGTGTGTGTGTTGTGTGTGTGTGTGTTGTCGGTGTGTGTGTGTGTGTGTGTTGTCGGTGTGTGTGTGTGTGTTTGTTGTCGGTGTGTGTGTGTGTTGTCGGTGTGTGTGTGTGTGTTGTCGGTGTGTGTGTGTGTGTTGTCGGTGTGTGTGTGTGTGTGTGTTGTCGATGTGTTTGTGTGTGTGTTGTCGGTGTGTGTGTGTGTGTTGTCGGTGTGTGTGTGTGTGTGTGTGTGTGTGTGTGTGTGTGTGTGTGTTGTCGGTGTGTGTGTGTGTGTGTGTTGTCGGTGTGTGTGTGTGTGTGTGTGGTTTGTCGGTGTGTGTGTTGTGTGTGTGTGTGTTGTCGGTGTGTGTGTGTGTGTGTTGTCGGTGTGTATGTGTGTGTTGTCGGTGTGTGTGTGTGTGTTGTCGGTGTGTGTGTGTGTGTGTTGTCGGTGTGTGTGTGTGTGTGTGTTGTCGGTGTGTGTGTGTGTGTGTGTGTTGTCGGTGTGTGTGTGTTGTCGGTGTGTGTGTGTGTGTTGTCGGTGTGTGTGTGTGTGTGTTGTCGGTGTGTTGTCGGTGTGTGTGTGTTTTAGGTGTGTGTGTGTGTGTTGTCGGTGTGTGTGTGTGTGTGTTGTCGGTGTGTGTGTGTGTGTTGTCGGTGTGTGTGTGTGTGTGTGTGTTGTCGGTGTGTGTGTGTTGTCGGTGCGTGTGTGTGTGTGTTGTCAGTGTGTGTGTGTGTGTGTTGTCGGTGTGTGTGTGTGTGTGTGTGTGTTGTCGGTGTGTATGTGTGTGTGTGTTGTCGGTGTGTGTGTGTTGTCGGTGTGTGTGTGTGTGTGTTGTCGGTGTGTGTGTGTGTGTGTGTGTCTTGTCGGTGTGTGTGTGTGTGTGTTGTCGGTGTGTGTGTGTGTGTGTGTGTTGTCGGTGTGTGTGTGTGTGTGTGTGTGTGTGTTGTCGGTGTGTGTGTGTGTTGTCGGTGTGTGTGTGTGTGTGTGTGTGTGTGTTGTCGGTGTGTGTGTGTGTTGTGTGTGTGTGTGTTGTCGGTGTGTGTGTGTGTGTGTGTTGTCGGTGTGTGTGTGTGTGTTTGTTGTCGGTGTGTGTGTGTGTTGTCGGTGTGTGTGTGTGTGTTGTCGGTGTGTGTGTGTGTGTTGTCGGTGTGTGTGTGTGTGTGTGTTGTCGATGTGTTTGTGTGTGTGTTGTCGGTGTGTGTGTGTGTGTTGTCGGTGTGTGTGTGTGTGTGTGTGTGTGTGTGTGTGTGTGTGTGTGTTGTCGGTGTGTGTGTGTGTGTGTGTTGTCGGTGTGTGTGTGTGTGTGTGTGGTTTGTCGGTGTGTGTGTTGTGTGTGTGTGTGTTGTCGGTGTGTGTGTGTGTGTGTTGTCGGTGTGTATGTGTGTGTTGTCGGTGTGTGTGTGTGTGTTGTCGGTGTGTGTGTGTGTGTGTTGTCGGTGTGTGTGTGTGTGTGTGTGTTGTCGGTGTGTGTGTGTGTGTGTGTGTTGTCGGTGTGTGTGTGTTGTCGGTGTGTGTGTGTGTGTTGTCGGTGTGTTGTCGGTGTGTGTGTGTTTTAGGTGTGTGTGTGTGTGTTGTCGGTGTGTGTGTGTGTGTTGTCGGTGTGTGTGTGTGTGTGTGTTGTCGGTGTGTGTGTGTGTGTGTGTTGTCGGTGTGTGTGTGTTGTCGGTGCGTGTGTGTGTGTGTTGTCAGTGTGTGTGTGTGTGTTGTCGGTGTGTGTGTGTGTGTGTTGTCGGTGTGTATGTGTGTGTGTGTTGTCGGTGTGTGTGTGTTGTCGGTGTGTGTGTGTGTGTGTTGTCGGTGTGTGTGTGTGTGTGTGTGTCTTGTCGGTGTGTGTGTGTGTGTGTTGTCGGTGTGTGTGTGTGTGTGTGTGTGTTGTCGGTCTGTGTGTGTGTGTGTGTGTGTTGTCGGTGTGTGTGTGTGTTGTCGGTGTGTGTGTGTGTGTGTGTGTGTTGTCGGTGTGTGTGTGTGTTGTGTGTGTGTGTGTTGTCGGTGTGTGTGTGTGTGTTGTCGGTGTGTGTGTGTGTGTTGTCGGTGTGTGTGTGTGTGTGTTGTCGGTGTGTGTGTGTGTGTGTGTGTTGTCGGTGTGTGTGTGTTGTCGGTGTGTGTGTGTGTTGTCGGTGTGTTGTCGGTGTGTGTGTGTTTTAGGTGTGTGTGTGTGTGTTGTCGGTGTGTGTGTGTGTGTGTTGTCGGTGTGTGTGTGTGTTGTCGGTGTGTGTGTGTGTGTGTGTGTTGTCGGTGTGTGTGTGTTGTCGGTGCGTGTGTGTGTGTGTTGTCGGTGTGTGTGTGTGTGTGTTGTCGGTGTGTGTGTGTGTGTGTGTGTGTGTGTGTGTGTGTGTGTGTGTGTGTTGTCGGTGTGTGTGTGTGTTGTGTGTGTGTGTGTTGTCGGTGTGTGTGTGTGTGTGTTGTCGGTGTGTGTGTGTGTGTGTTGTCGGTGTGTGTGTGTGTGTGTTGTCGGTGTGTGTGTGTGTGTGTGTGTGTGTTGTCGGTGTGTGTGTTGTGTGTGTGTGTGTGTTGTCGGTGTGTGTGTGTGTGTTGTCGGTGTGTGTGTGTGTGTGTTGTCGGTGTGTGTGTGTGTGTGTTGTCGGTGTGTGTGTGTGTGTGTTGTTGGTGTGTGTGTGTGTGTGTGTGTGTTGCCGGTGTGTGTGTGTGTGTGTGTGTTGTCGGTGTGTGTGTGTGTGTGTGTTGTCGGTGTGTGTGTGTTGTCGGTGCGTGTGTGTGTGTGTTATCGGTGTGTGTGTGTGTGTGTTGTCGGTGTGTGTGTGTGTGTGTGTTGTCGGTGTGTGTGTGTGTGTGTTGTCGGTGTGTGTGTGTTGTCGGTGTGTGTGTGTGTGTGTGTTGTCGGTGTGTGTGTGTGTGTTGTCGGTGTGTGTGTGTGTGTGTGTTGTCGGTGTGTGTGTGTGTTGTGTGTGTGTGTGTGTTGTCGGTGTGTGTGTGTGTGTTGTCGGTGTGTGTGTGTGTGTGTGTGTCTTGTCGGTGTGTGTGTGTTGTCGTTGTGTGTGTGTGTGTGTGTGGTAGGTGTGTGTGTGTGTTGTCGGTGTGTGTGTGTGTGTTGTCGGTGTGTGTGTGTGTTGTCGGTGTGTGTGTGTGTTGTCGGTGTGTGTGTGTGTTGTTGGTGTGTGTGTGTGTGTGTGTGTGTTGTCGGTGTGTGTGTGTGTGTTGTCGGTGTGTGTGTGTGTGTTGTCAGTGTGTGTGTGTGTGTTGTCGGTGTGTGTGTGTGTGTGTGTGTGTGTGTGTGTTGTTGGTGTGTGTGTGTGTGTGTGTGTGTTGTCGGTGTGTGTGTGTGTTGTGTGTGTGTGTGTTGTCGGTGTGTGTGTGTGTGTGTGTTGTCGGTGTGTGTGTGTGTGTGTTGTCGGTGTGTGTGTGTGTGTGTGTGGTTTGTCGGTGTGTGTGTTGTGTGTGTGTGTGTTGTCGGTGTGTGTGTGTGTGTGTTGTCGGTGTGTATGTGTGTGTTGTCGGTGTGTGTGTGTGTGTTGTCAGTGTGTGTGTGTGTGTGTTGTCGGTGTGTGTGTGTGTGTGTGTGTTGTCGGTGTGTGTGTGTGTGTGTGTGTTGTCGGTGTGTGTGTGTTGTCGGTGTGTGTGTGTGTGTTGTCGGTGTGTTGTCGGTGTGTGTGTGTTTTAGGTGTGTGTGTGTGTGTTGTCGGTGTGTGTGTGTGTGTGTTGTCGGTGTGTGTGTGTGTGTTGTCGGTGTGTGTGTGTGTGTGTGTTGTCGGTGTGTTTGTGTTGTCGGTGCGTGTGTGTGTGTGTTGTCAGTGTGTGTGTGTGTGTGTTGTCTGTGTTTGTGTGTGTGTGTGTTGTCGGTGTGTATGTGTGTGTGTGTTGTCGGTGTGTGTGTGTTGTCGGTGTGTGTGTGTGTGTGTTGTCGGTGTGGTGTGTGTGTGTGTGTCTTGTCGGTGTGTGTGTGTGTGTGTTGTCGGTGTGTGTGTGTGTGTGTGTGTGTTGTCGGTCTGTGTGTGTGTGTGTGTGTGTTGTCGGTGTGTGTGTGTGTTGTCGGTGTGTGTGTGTGTGTGTGTGTGTTGTCGGTGTGTGTGTGTGTTGTGTGTGTGTGTGTTGTCGGTGTGTGTGTGTGTGTTGTCGGTGTGTGTGTGTGTGTTGTCGGTGTGTGTGTGTGTGTGTTGTCGGTGTGTGTGTGTGTGTGTGTGTTGTCGGTGTGTGTGTGTTGTCGGTGTGTGTGTGTGTGTTGTCAGTGTGTTGTCGGTGTGTGTGTGTTTTAGGTGTGTGTGTGTGTGTTGTCGGTGTGTGTGTGTGTGTGTTGTCGGTGTGTGTGTGTGTGTTGTCGGTGTGTGTGTGTGTGTGTGTTGTCGGTGTGTGTGTGTTGTCGGTGCGTGTGTGTGTGTGTTGTCGGTGTGTGTGTGTGTGTGTTGTCGGTGTGTGTGTGTGTGTGTGTGTGTGTGTGTGTGTGTGTGTGTGTGTGTGTGTGTGTGTGTTGTCGGTGTGTGTGTGTGTTGTGTGTGTGTTGTCGGTGTGTGTGTGTGTGTGTTGTCGGTGTGTGTGTGTGTGTGTTGTCGGTGTGTGTGTGTGTGTGTTGTCGGTGTGTGTGTGTGTGTGTGTGTGTGTGTTGTCGGTGTGTGTGTTGTGTGTGTGTGTGTTGTCGGTGTGTGTGTGTGTGTGTTGTCGGTGTGTGTGTGTGTGTTGTCGGTGTGTGTGTGTGTTGTCGGTGTGTGTGTGTGTGTGTTGTCGGTGTGTGTGTGTGTGTTGTCGGTGTGTGTGTGTGTGTTGTCGGTGTGTGTGTGTGTGTGTTGTCGGTGTGTGTGTGTGTGTGTTGTCGGTGTGTGTGTGTGTGTGTTGTTGGTGTGTGTGTGTGTGTGTGTGTGTTGTCGGTGTGTGTGTGTGTGTGTGTGTTGTCGGTGTGTGTGTGTGTGTGTGTTGTCGGTGTGTGTGTGTTGTCGGTGCGTGTGTGTGTGTGTTGTCGGTGTGTGTGTGTGTGTGTTGTCGGTGTGTGTGTGTGTGTGTGTTGTCGGTGTGTGTGTGTGTGTTGTCGGTGTGTGTGTGTTGTCGGTGTGTGTGTGTGTGTGTGTTGTCGGTGTGTGTGTGTGTGTTGTCGGTGTGTGTGTGTGTGTGTGTGTTGTCGGTGTGTGTGTGTGTTGTGTGTGTGTGTGTGTTGTCGGTGTGTGTGTGTGTGTGTGTTGTCGGTGTGTGTGTGTGTGTGTGTGTCTTGTCGGTGTGTGTGTGTTGTCGTTGTGTGTGTGTGTGTGTGTGGTAGGGGTGTGTGTGTTGTCGGTGTGTGTGTGTGTGTTGTCGGTGTGTGTGTGTGTTGTCGGTGTGTGTGTGTGTTGTCGGTGTGTGTGTGTGTTGTTGGTGTGTGTGTGTGTGTGTGTGTGTTGTCGGTGTGTGTGTGTGTGTTGTCGGTGTGTGTGTGTGTGTGTTGTCGGTGTGTGTGTGTGTGTGTTGTCAGTGTGTGTGTGTGTGTTGTCGGTGTGTGTGTGTGTGTGTGTGTGTGTTGTTGGTGTGTGTGTGTGTGTGTGTGTGTGTGTTGTCGGTGTGTGTGTGTGTTGTGTGTGTGTGTGTTGTCGGTGTGTGTGTGTGTGTGTGTTGTCGGTGTGTGTGTGTGTGTGTGTTTTGTCGGTGTGTGTGTGTGTGTGTGTGTGTTGTCGGTGTGTGTGTGTGTGTTGTCGGTGTGTGTGTGTGTTGTCGGTGTGTGTGTGTGTGTGTGTGTTGTCGGTGTGTGTGTGTGTTGTGTGTGTGTGTGTTGTCGGTGTGTGTGTGTGTTGTCGGTGTGTGTGTGTGTGTGTTGTCGGTGTGTGTGTGTGTGTTGTCGGTGTGTGTGTGTGTGTGTGTGTTGTCGGTGTGTGTGTGTGTTGTGTGTGTGTGTGTTGTCGGTGTGTGTGTGTGTGTTGTCGGTGTGTGTGTGTGTGTTTTGTCGGTGTGTGTGTGTGTGTGTGTGTGTTGTCGGTGTGTGTGTGTGTTGTCGGTGTGTGTGTGTGTGTGTTGTCGGTGTGTGTGTGTGTGTGTGTTGTCGGTGTGTGTGTGTGTGTTGTCGGTGTGTGTGTGTGTGTGTTGTCGGTGTGTGTGTGTGTGTGTGTGTCTTGTCGGTGTGTGTGTGTTGTCGTTGTGTGTGTGTGTGTGTGTGGTAGGTGTGTGTGTGTGTTGTCGGTGTGTGTGTGTGTGTGTTGTCGGTGTGTGTGTGTTGTCGGTGTGTGTGTGTGTTGTCGGTGTGTGTGTGTGTTGTTGGTGTGTGTGTGTGTGTGTGTGTGTGTTGTCGGTGTGTGTGTGTGTGTGTTGTCGGTGTGTGTGTGTGTGTGTTGTCGGTGTGTGTGTCTGTGTGTGTGTGTTGTCAGTGTGTGTGTGTGTTGTCTGTGTGTGTGTTGTCGGTGTGTGTGTGTGTGAGTTGTCGGTGTGTGTGTGTGTGTGTGTTGTTTGTGTGTGTGTGTGTGTGTTGTCGGTGTGTGTGTGTGTGTGTTGTCGGTGTGTGTGTGTGTGTGTGTTGTCGGTGTGTGTGTGTGTTGTGTGTGTGTGTGTTGTCGGTGTGTGTGTGTGTGTGTTGTCGGTGTGTGAGTGTGTGTGTTGTCGGTGTGTGTGTGTGTGTGTTGTCGGTGTGTGTGTGTGTGTTGTCGGTGTGTGTGTGTGTGTGTGTGTGTTGTCGGTGTGTGTGTGTGTGTGTGTTGTCGGTGTGTGTGTGTGTGTGTGTTGTCGGTGTGTGTGTGTTGTCGGTGCGTGTGTGTGTGTGTCGTCGGTGTGTGTGTGTGTGTGTTGTCGGTGTGTGTGTGTGTGTGTGTTGTCGGTGTGTGTGTGTGTGTGTGTGTTGTCGGTGTGTGTGTGTGTTGTGTGTGTGTGTGTTGTCGGTGTGTGTGTGTGTGTGTTGTCGGTGTGTGAGTGTGTGTGTTGTCGGTGTGTGTGTGTGTGTGTTGTCGGTGTGTGTGTGTGTGTTGTCGGTGTGTGTGTGTGTGTGTGTGTGTTGTCGGTGTGTGTGTGTGTGTGTTGTCGGTGTGTGTGTGTGTGTGTGTTGTCGGTGTGTGTGTGTTGTCGGTGCGTGTGTGTGTGTGTTGTCGGTGTGTGTGTGTGTGTTGTCGGTGTGTGTGTGTGTGTGTGTTGTCGGTGTGTGTGTGTGTGTGTGTGTGTGTTGTCGGTGTGTGTGTGTTGTCGGTGTGTTGTCGGTGTGTGTGTGTGTTGTCGGTGTGTGTGTGTGTGTTGTCGGTGTGTGTGTGTGTGTGTGTTGTCGGTGTGTGTGTGTGTTGTGTGTGTGTGTGTTTGTTGTCGGTGTGTGTGTGTGTTGTCGGTGTGTGTGTGTGTGTCTGTGTGTGTCTTGTCGGTGTGTGTGTGTTGTCGTTGTGTGTGTGTGTGTGTGTGGTAGGTGTGTGTGTGTGTTGTCGGTATGTGTGTGTGTGTTGTCGGTGTGTGTGTGTGTGTTGTCGTGTGTGTGTGTGTGTGTGTGTGTGTGTGTGTGTGTGTGTGTGTGTGTGTGTGTGTGTGTGTGTGTGTGTTGTCGGTGTGTGTGTGTGTGTGTTGTCGGTGTGTGTGTGTGTTGTCGGTGTGTGTGTGTTGTCGGTGTGTGTGTGTGTGTTGTCGGTGTGTGTGTGTGTGTGTTGTCGGTGTGTGTGTGTGTGTGTTGTCGGTGTGTGTGTGTGTGTTGTCGGTGTGTGTGTGTGTGTGTGTGTGTGTGTGTGTGTGTGTGTGTGTGTGTTGTCGGTGTGTGTGACAGTGTGTGTTGTCGGTGTGTGTGTGTGTGTGTGTGTTGTCGGTGTGTGTGTGTGTGTGTTGTCGGTGTGTGTGTGTGTGGTTTGTCGGTGTGTGTGTGTTGTGTGTGTGTGTGTTGTCGGTGTGTGTGTGTGTGTTGTCGGTGTGTGTGTGTGTGTTGTCGGTGTGTGTGTGTGTGTGTGTTGTCGGTGTGTGTGTGTGTGTGTGTTGTCGGTGTGTGTGTGTGTGTGTGTTGTCGGTGTGTGTGTGTTGTCGGTGCGTGTGTGTGTGTGTTGTCGGTGTGTGTGTGTGTTGTCGGTGTGTGTGTGTGTGTGTTGTCGGTGTGTGTGTGTGTGTGTGTGTGTTGTCGGTGTGTGTGTGTTGTCGGTGTGTGTGTGTGTGTGTGTTGTCGGTGTGTGTGTGTGTTGTCGGTGTGTGTGTGTGTGTTGTCGGTGTGTGTGTGTGTGTGTGTTGTCGGTGTGTGTGTGTGTTGTGTGTGTGTGTGTGTGTTGTCGGTGTGTGTGTGTGTTGTCGGTGTGTGTGTGTGTGTCTGTGTGTGTCTTGTCGGTGTGTGTGTGTGTTGTCGTTGTGTGTGTGTGTGTGTGTGGTAGGTGTGTGTGTGTGTTGTCGGTATGTGTGTGTGTGTTGTCGGTGTGTGTGTGTGTGTTGTCGGTGTGTGTGTGTGTGTGTGTGTGTGTGTGTGTGTGTGTGTGTGTGTGTGTTGTCGGTGTGTGTGTGTGTGTGTTGTCGGTGTGTGTGTGTTGTCGGTGTGTGTGTGTTGTCGGTGTGTGTGTGTGTGTTGTCGGTGTGTGTGTGTGTGTGTTGTCGGTGTGTGTGTGTGTGTGTTGTCGGTGTGTGTGTGTGTGTTGTCGGTGTGTGTGTGTGTGTGTGTGGTTTGTCGGTGTGTGTGTGTTGTGTGTGTGTGTGTTGTCGGTGTGTGTGTGTGTGTTGTCGGTGTGTGTGTGTGTGTTGTCGGTGTGTGTGTGTGTGTGTTGTCGGTGTGTGTGTGTGTGTGTTGTCGGTGTGTGTGTGTTGTCGGTGTGTGTGTGTGTGTGTTGTCGGTGTGTTGTCGGTGTGTGTGTGTTTTAGGTGTGTGTGTGTGTGTTGTCGGTGTGTGTGTGTGTGTGTTGTCGGTGTGTGTGTGTGTGTTGTCGGTGTGTGTGTGTGTGTGTGTGTTGTCGGTGTGTGTGTGTTGTCGGTGCGTGTGTGTGTGTGTTGTCGGTGCGTGTGTGTGTGTGTTGTCGGTGTGTGTGTGTGTTGTCGGTGTGTGTGTGTGTGTGTTGTCGGTGTGTGTGTGTGTGTGTGTGTGTTGTCGGTGTGTGTGTGTTGTCGGTGTGTGTGTGTGTGTGTGTTGTCGGTGTGTGTGTGTGTTGTCGGTGTGTGTGTGTGTGTTGTCGGTGTGTGTGTGTGTGTGTGTTGTCGGTGTGTGTGTGTGTTGTGTGTGTGTGTGTGTGTTGTCGGTGTGTGTGTGTGTTGTCGGTGTGTGTGTGTGTGTCTGTGTGTGTCTTGTCGGTGTGTGTGTGTGTTGTCGTTGTGTGTGTGTGTGTGTGTGGTAGGTGTGTGTGTGTGTTGTCGGTATGTGTGTGTGTGTTGTCGGTGTGTGTGTGTGTGTTGTCGGTGTGTGTGTGTGTGTGTGGTGTGTGTGTGTGTGTGTGTGTGTGTGTGTTGTCGGTGTGTGTGTGTGTGTGTTGTCGGTGTGTGTGTGTTGTCGGTGTGTGTGTGTTGTCGGTGTGTGTGTGTGTGTTGTCGGTGTGTGTGTGTGTGTGTTGTCGGTGTGTGTGTGTGTGTGTTGTCGGTGTGTGTGTGTGTGTTGTCGGTGTGTGTGTGTGTGTGTGTGGTTTGTCGGTGTGTGTGTGTTGTGTGTGTGTGTGTTGTCGGTGTGTGTGTGTGTGTTGTCGGTGTGTGTGTGTGTGTTGTCGGTGTGTGTGTGTGTGTGTTGTCGGTGTGTGTGTGTGTGTGTTGTCGGTGTGTGTGTGTTGTCGGTGTGTGTGTGTGTGTGTTGTCGGTGTGTTGTCGGTGTGTGTGTGTTTTAGGTGTGTGTGTGTGTGTTGTCGGTGTGTGTGTGTGTGTGTTGTCGGTGTGTGTGTGTGTGTTGTCGGTGTGTGTGTGTGTGTGTGTGTTGTCGGTGTGTGTGTGTTGTCGGTGCGTGTGTGTGTGTGTTGTCAGTGTGTGTGTGTGTGTGTTGTCGGTGTGTGTGTGTGTGTGTGTTGTCGGTGTGTATGTGTGTGTGTGTTGTCGGTGTGTGTGTGTTGTCGGTGTGTGTGTGTGTGTGTTGTCGGTGTGTGTGTGTGTGTGTGTCTTGTCGGTGTGTGTGTGTGTGTGTGTTGTCGGTGTGTGTGTGTGTGTGTGTGTGTTGTCGGTGTGTGTGTGTGTGTGTGTGTGCGTGTTGTCGGTGTGTGTGTGTGTTGTCGGTGTGTGTGTGTGTGTGTTGTCGGTGTGTGTGTGTGTTGTGTGTGTGTGTGTTGTCGGTGTGTGTGTGTGTGTGTTGTCGGTGTGTGTGTTTGTTGTCGGTGTGTGTGTGTGTTGTCGGTGTGTGTGTGTGTGTTGTCGGTGTGTGTGTGTGTGTTGTCGGTGTGTGTGTGGTGTGTGTTGTCGATGTGTTTGTGTGTGTGTTGTCGGTGTGTGTGTGTGTGTTGTCGCTGTGTGTGTGTGTGTGTGTGTGTGTGTGTGTGTGTGTGTGTGTGTGTGTGTTGTCGGTGTGTGTGTGTGTGTGTGTTGTCGGTGTGTGTGTGTGTGTGTGTGGTTTGTCGGTGTGTGTGTTGTGTGTGTGTGTGTTGTCGGTGTGTGTGTGTGTGTGTTGTCGGTGTGTATGTGTGTGTTGTCGGTGTGTGTGTGTGTGTTGTCGGTGTGTGTGTGTGTGTGTTGTCGGTGTGTGTGTGTGTGTGTGTGTTGTCGGTGTGTGTGTGTGTGTGTGTGTTGTCGGTGTGTGTGTGTTGTCGGTGTGTGTGTGTGTGTTGTCGGTGTGTTGTCGGTGTGTGTGTGTTTTAGGTGTGTGTGTGTGTGTTGTCGGTGTGTGTGTGTGTGTGTTGTCGGTGTGTGTGTGTGTGTTGTCGGTGTGTGTGTGTGTGTGTGTTGTCGGTGTGTGTGTGTTGTCGGTGCGTGTGTGTGTGTGTTGTCAGTGTGTGTGTGTGTGTGTTGTCGGTGTGTGTGTGTGTGTGTGTTGTCGGTGTGTATGTGTGTGTGTGTTGTCGGTGTGTGTGTGTTGTCGGTGTGTGTGTGTGTGTGTTGTCGGTGTGTGTGTTTGTGTGTGTGTCTTGTCAGTGTGTGTGTGTGTGTGTTGTCGGTGTGTGTGTGTGTGTGTGTGTGTTGTCGGTGTGTGTGTGTGTGTGTGTGTGTTGTCGGTGTGTGTGTGTGTTGTCGGTGTGTGTGTGTGTGTGTGTGTGTTGTCGGTGTGTGTGTGTGTTGTGTGTGTGTGTGTTGTCGGTGTGTGTGTGTGTGTTGTCGGTGTGTGTGTGTGTGTTGTCGGTGTGTGTGTGTGTGTGTTGTCGGTGTGTGTGTGTGTGTGTGTGTTGTCGGTGTGTGTGTGTTGTCGGTGTGTGTGTGTGTGTTGTCGGTGTGTTGTCGGTGTGTGTGTGTTTTAGGTGTGTGTGTGTGTGTTGTCGGTGTGTGTGTGTGTGTGTTGTCGGTGTGTGTGTGTGTGTGTTGTCGGTGTGTGTGTGTGTGTGTGTTGTCGGTGTGTGTGTGTTGTCGGTGCGTGTGTGTGTGTGTTGTCGGTGTGTGTGTGTGTGTGTGTTGTCGTTGTGTGTGTGTGTTGTTGGTGTGTGTGTGTGTGTGTTGTCGGTGTGTGTGTGTGTGTGTCTTGTCGGTGTGTGTGTGTGTGTGTGTGTTGTCGGTGTGTGTGTGTGTGTGTGTGTTGTCGGTGTGTGTGTGTGTGTGTGTGTGTGTGTGTTGTCGGTGTGTGTGTGTGTTGTCGGTGTGTGTGTGTGTGTGTGTGTGTGTTGTCGGTGTGTGTGTGTGTTGTGTGTGTGTGTGTTGCCGGTGTGTGTGTGTGTGTGTTGTCGGTGTGTGTGTGTGTTGTTGTCGGTGTGTGTGTGTGTTGTCGGTGTGTGTGTGTGTGTTGTCGGTGTGTGTGTGTTGTCGGTGTGTGTGTGTGTGTGTGTTGTCGATGTGTTTGTGTGTGTGTTGTCGGTGTGTGTGTGTGTGTTGTCGGTGTGTGTGTGTGTGTGTGTGTGTGTGTGTGTGTGTGTGTGTGTGTGTGTGTGTGTGTGTGTGTGTGTTGTCGGTGTGTGTGTTTGTGTGTTGTCGGTGTGTTTGTGTGTGTGTGTGGTTTGTCGGTGTGTGTGTGTTGTGTGTGTGTGTGTTGTCGGTGTGTGTGTGTGTGTGTTGTCGGTGTGTGTGTGTGTGTTGTCGGTGTGTGTGTGTGTGTGTTGTCGGTGTGTGTGTGTGTGTGTTGTCGGTGTGTGTGTGTGTGTGTGTTGTCGGTGTGTGTGTGTGTGTGTGTGTTGTCGGTGTGTGTGTGTGTGTGTGTGTTGTCGGTGTGTGTGTGTTGTCGGTGTGTGTGTGTTGTCGGTGTGTTGTCGGTGTGTGTGTGTTTTAGGTGTGTGTGTGTGTGTTGTCGGTGTGTGTGTGTGTGTGTTGTCGGTGTGTGTGTGTGTGTTGTCGGTGTGTGTGTGTGTGTGTGTGTTGTCGGTGTGTGTGTGTTGTCGGTGCGTGTGTGTGTGTGTTGTCAGTGTGTGTGTGTGTGTTGTCGGTGTGTGTGTGTGTGTGTGTGTTGTCGGTGTGTATGTGTGTGTGTGTTGTCGGTGTGTGTGTGTTGTCGGTGTGTGTGTGTGTGTGTTGTCGGTGTGTGTGTGTGTGTGTGTGTGTGTCTTGTCGGTGTGTGTGTGTGTGTGTGTGTGTTGTCGGTGTGTATGTGTGTGTGTGTGTTGTCGGTGGGTGTGTGTGTGTGTGTGTGTGTGTGTTGTCGGTGTGTGTGTGTGTTGTCGGTGTGTGTGTGTGTGTGTGTGTGTGTTGTCGGTGTGTGTGTGTGTTGTGTGTGTGTGTGTTGTCGGTGTGTGTGTGTGTGTGTTGTCGGTGTGTGTGTGTGTTCGTTGTCGGTGTGTGTGTGTGTGTTGTCGGTGTGTGTGTGTGTTGTGTGTGTGTGTGTGTGTGTTGTCGGTGTGTGTGTGTGTGTGTTGTCGGTGTGTGTTTGTTTGTGTCTTGTCGGTGTGTGTGTGTTGTCGTTGTGTGTGTGTGTGTGTGGTAGGTGTGTGTGTGTGTTGTCGGTGTGTGTGTGTGTGTGTTGTCGGTGTGTGTGTGTGTTGTCGGTGTGTGTGTGTGTGTTGTCGGTGTGTGTGTGTGTGTTGTCGGTGTGTGTGTGTGTGTGTGTTGTTGATGTGTTTGTGTGTGTGTTGTCGGTGTGTGTGTGTGTGTTGTCGGTGTGTGTGTGTGTGTGTGTGTGTGTGTGTGTGTGTGTGTGTGTGTGTGTGTGTGTTGTCGGTGTGTGTGTGAGTGTGTGTTGTCGGTGTGTGTGTGTGTGTGTGTGTTGTCGGTGTGTGTGTGTGTGTGTGTGTTGTCGGTGTGTGTGTGTGTGTGTGTGGTTTGTCGGTGTGTGTGTGTTGTGTGTGTGTGTGTTGTCGGTGTGTGTGTGTGTGTGTTGTCGGTGTGTGTGTGTGTTGTCGGTGTGTGTGTGTGTGTGTTGTCGGTGTGTGTGTGTGTTTGTTGTCGGTGTGTGTGTGTGTGTGTTGTCGGTGTGTGTGTGTGTGTGTGTGTGTTGTCGGTGTGTGTGTGTGTGTGTGTGTTGTCGGTGTGTGTGTGTTGTCGGTGTGTGTGTGTGTGTTGTCGGTGTGTTGTCGGTGTGTGTGTGTGGTAGGTCTGTGTGTGTGTGTTGTCGGTGTGTGTGTGTGTGTGTGTTGTCGGTGTGTGTGTGTGTGTGTTGTCGGTGTGTGTGTGTGTCTGTGTGTTGTCGGTGTGTGTGTGTGTGTGTGTTGTCGGTGTGTGTGTGTTGTCGGTGTGTGTGTGTGTGTTGTCGGTGTGTTGTTGGTGTGTGTGTGTGTGTGTTGTCGGTGTGTGTGTGTGTGTTGTCGGTATGTGTGTGTGTGTGTTTTGTCGGTGTGTGTGTGTTGTGTGTGTGTGTGTGTGTGTGTTGTCGGTGTGTGTGTGTGTGTGTTGTCGGTGTGTGTGTGTGTGTGTGTTGTCGGTGTGTGTGTGTGTGTGTTGTCGGTGTGTGTGTGTGTGTGTGTGTTGTCGGTGTGTGTGTGTTGTCGGTGCGTGTGTGTGTGTGTTGTCAGTGTGTGTGTGTGTGTGTTGTCGGTGTGTGTGTGTGTGTGTGTGTGTTGTCGGTGTGTATGTGTGTGTGTGTTGTCGGTGTGTGTGTGTTGTCGGTGTGTGTGTGTGTGTTGTCGGTGTGTTGTTGGTGTGTGTGTGTGTGTGTTGTCGGTGTGTGTGTGTGTGTTGTCGGTATGTGTGTGTGTGTGTGTTGTCGGTGTGTGTGTGTTGTGTGTGTGTGTGTGTGTGTGTTGTCGGTGTGTGTGTGTGTGTGTTGTCGGTGTGTGTGTGTGTGTGTGTGTCTTGTCGGTGTGTGTGTGTTGTCGTTGTGTGTGTGTGTGTGTGTGGTAGGTGTGTGTGTGTGTGTTGTCGGTGTGTGTGTGTGTGTGTGTGTGTGTGTTGTCGGTGTGTGTGTGTGTGTATGTGTTGTCGGTGTGTGTGTGTTGTCAGTGTGTGTGTGTGTGTGTGTGTGTGTGTTGTCGGTGTGTTTTCGGTGTGTGTGTGTGTGTGTTGTCGGTGTGTGTGTGTGTGTTGTCGGTGTGTGTGTGTGTGTGTTGTCGGTGTGTGTGTGTGTGTGTGTGTTGTCGGTGTGTGTGTGTGTGTTGTCGGTGTGTGTGTGTGTGTGTGTGTGTGTGTGTGTGTGTGTGTGTGTGTGTGTGTGTGTGTGTGTGTGTGTGTGTTGTCGGTGTGTGTGTCTGTGTGTGTTGTCGGTGTGTGTGTGTCTGTGTGTGTGTTGTCGGTGTGTGTGTGTGTGTTTGTGTGTGTTGTCGGTGTGTGTGTTTGTTGTCGGTGTGTGTGTGTGTGTGTGTTGTTGGTGTGTGTGTGTGTTGTGTGTGTGTGTGTTGTCGGTGTGTGTGTGTGTGTTGTCGGTGTGTGTGTGTGTTTGTTGTCGGTGTGTGTGTGTGTGTGTGTGTTGTCGGTGTGTGTGTGTGTTGTGTGTGTGTGTGTGTTGTCGGTGTGTGTGTGTGTGTGTTGTCGGTGTGTGTGTGTGTGTGTCTTGTCGGTGTGTGTGTGTGTGTGTTGTCGGTGTGTGTGTGTGTGTGTTGTCGGTGTGTGTGTGTGTTGTCGGTGTGTGTGTGTCTGTGTGTGTGTTGTCGGTGTGTGTGTGTGTGTGTGTTTGTGTGTGTTGTCGGTGTGTGTGTTTGTTGTCGGTGTGTGTGTGTGTGTGTGTTGTCGGTGTGTGTGTGTGTTGTGTGTGTGTGTGTTGTCGGTGTGTGTGTGTGTGTTGTCGGTGTGTGTGTGTGTGTGTGTGTGTGTGTGTGTGTGTGTGTGTTGTCGGTGTGTGTGTGTGTGTGTGTTGTCGGTGTGTGTGTGTGTGTGTGTGGTTTGTCGGTGTGTGTGTTGTGTGTGTGTGTGTTGTCGGTGTGTGTGTGTGTGTGTTGTCGGTGTGTATGTGTGTGTTGTCGGTGTGTGTGTGTGTGTTGTCGGTGTGTGTGTGTGTGTGTTGTCGGTGTGTGTGTGTTGTCGGTGTGTTGTCGGTGTGTGTGTGTTTTAGGTGTGTGTGTGTGTGTTGTCGGTGTGTGTGTGTGTGTGTTGTCGGTGTGTGTGTGTGTGTTGTCGGTGTGTGTGTGTGTGTGTGTGTTGTCGGTGTGTGTGTGTTGTCGGTGCGTGTGTGTGTGTGTTGTCAGTGTGTGTGTGTGTGTGTTGTCGGTGTGTGTGTGTGTGTGTGTGTGTTGTCGGTGTGTATGTGTGTGTGTGTTGTCGGTGTGTGTGTGTTGTCGGTGTGTGTGTGTGTTGTCGGTGTGTGTGTGTGTGTGTGTGTCTTGTCGGTGTGTGTGTGTGTGTGTGTTGTCGGTGTGTGTGTGTGTGTGTGTGTTGTCGGTGTGTGTGTGTGTGTGTGTGTGCGTGTTGTCGGTGTGTGTGTGTGTTGTCGGTGTGTGTGTGTGTGTGTGTTGTCGGTGTGTGTGTGTGTTGTGTGTGTGTGTGTTGTTGGTGTGTGTGTGTGTGTGTTGTCGGTGTGTGTGTTTGTTGTCGGTGTGTGTGTGTGTTGTCGGTGTGTGTGTGTGTGTTGTCGGTGTGTGTGTGTGTGTTGTCGGTGTGTGTGTGTGTGTTGTCGATGTGTTTGTGTGTGTGTTGTCGGTGTGTGTGTGTGTGTTGTCGGTGTGTGTGTGTGTGTGTGTGTGTGTGTGTGTGTGTGTGTGTGTTGTCGGTGTGTGTGTGTGTGTGTGTGTGTTGTCGGTGTGTGTGTGTGTGTGTGTGGTTTGTCGGTGTGTGTGTTGTGTGTGTGTGTGTTGTCGGTGTGTGTGTGTGTGTGTTGTCGGTGTGTATGTGTGTGTTGTCGGTGTGTGTGTGTGTGTTGTCGGTGTGTGTGTGTGTGTGTTGTCGGTGTGTGTGTGTGTGTGTGTGTTGTCGGTGTGTGTGTGTGTGTGTGTGTTGTCGGTGTGTGTGTGTTGTCGGTGTGTGTGTGTGTGTTGTCGGTGTGTTGTCGGTGTGTGTGTGTTTTAGGTGTGTGTGTGTGTGTTGTCGGTGTGTGTGTGTGTGTGTTGTCGGTGTGTGTGTGTGTGTTGTCGGTGTGTGTGTGTGTGTGTGTTGTCGGTGTGTGTGTGTTGTCGGTGCGTGTGTGTGTGTGTTGTCAGTGTGTGTGTGTGTGTGTTGTCGGTGTGTGTGTGTGTGTGTGTGTTGTCGGTGTGTATGTGTGTGTGTGTTGTCGGTGTGTGTGTGTTGTCGGTGTGTGTGTGTGTGTGTTGTCGGTGTGTGTGTTTGTGTGTGTGTCTTGTCGGTGTGTGTGTGTGTGTGTTGTCGGTGTGTGTGTGTGTGTGTGTGTGTTGTCGGTGTGTGTGTGTGTGTGTGTGTTGTCGGTGTGTGTGTGTGTTGTCGGTGTGTGTGTGTGTGTGTGTGTGTTGTCGGTGTGTGTGTGTGTTGTGTGTGCGTGTGTTGTCGGTGTGTGTGTGTGTGTTGTCGGTGTGTGTGTGTGTGTTGTCGGTGTGTGTGTGTGTGTTGTCGGTGTGTGTGTGTGTGTGTGTGTTGTCGGTGTGTGTGTGTTGTCGGTGTGTGTGTGTGTGTTGTCGGTGTGTTGTCGGTGTGTGTGTGTTTTAGGTGTGTGTGTGTGTGTTGTCGGTGTGTGTGTGTGTGTGTTGTCGGTGTGTGTGTGTGTGTTGTCGGTGTGTGTGTGTGTGTGTGTTGTCGGTGTGTGTGTGATGTCGGTGCGTGTGTGTGTGTGTTGTCGGTGTGTGTGTGTGTGTGTGTGTTGTCGGTGTGTATGTGTGTGTGTGTTGTCGTTGTGTGTGTGTGTTGTTGGTGTGTGTGTGTGTGTGTTGTCGGTGTGTGTGTGTGTGTGTGTCTTGTCGGTGTGTGTGTGTGTGTGTGTGTTGTCGGTGTGTGTGTGTGTGTGTGTGTTGTCGGTGTGTGTGTGTGTTGTCGGTGTGTGTGTGTGTGTGTGTGTGTTGTCGGTGTGTGTGTGTGTTGTGTGTGTGTGTGTTGCCGGTGTGTGTGTGTGTGTGTTGTCGGTGTGTGTGTGTGTTTGTTGTCGGTGTGTGTGTGTGTTGTCGGTGTGTGTGTGTGTGTTGTCGGTGTGTGTGTGTGTGTTGTCGGTGTGTGTGTGTGTGTGTGTTGTCGATGTGTTTGTGTGTGTGTTGTCGGTGTGTGTGTGTGTGTTGTCGGTGTGTGTGTGTGTGTGTGTGTGTGTGTGTGTGTGTGTGTGTGTGTGTGTGTGTGTGTGTGTGTGTGTGTGTGTGTGTGTTGTCGGTGTGTGTGTTTGTGTGTTGTCGGTGTGTTTGTGTGTGTGTGTGGTTTGTCGGTGTGTGTGTGTTGTGTGTGTGTGTGTTGTCGGTGTGTGTGTGTGTGTGTTGTCGGTGTGTGTGTGTGTGTTGTCGGTGTGTGTGTGTGTGTGTGTGTTGTCGGTGTGTGTGTGTGTGTGTGTGTTGTCGGTGTGTGTGTGTTGTCGGTGTGTGTGTGTTGTCGGTGTGTTGTCGGTGTGTGTGTGTTTTAGGTGTGTGTGTGTGTGTTGTCGGTGTGTGTGTGTGTGTGTTGTCGGTGTGTGTGTGTGTGTTGTCGGTGTGTGTGTGTGTGTGTGTGTGTTGTCGGTGTGTGTGTGTTGTCGGTGCGTGTGTGTGTGTGTTGTCAGTGTGTGTGTGTGTGTTGTCGGTGTGTGTGTGTGTGTGTGTGTTGTCGGTGTGTATGTGTGTGTGTGTTGTCGGTGTGTGTGTGTTGTCGGTGTGTGTGTGTGTGTGTTGTCGGTGTGTGTGTGTGTGTGTGTGTCTTGTCGGTGTGTGTGTGTGTTGTCGGTGTGTGTGTGTGTGTGTGTGTTGTCGGTGTGTGTGTGTGTGTGTGTGTGTGTTGTCGGTGTGTGTGTGTGTTGTCGGTGTGTGTGTGTGTGTGTGTGTGTGTTGTCGGTGTGTGTGTGTGTTGTGTGTGTGTGTGTTGTCGGTGTGTGTGTGTGTGTGTTGTCGGTGTGTGTGTGTGTTCGTTGTCGGTGTGTGTGTGTGTGTGTTGTCGGTGTGTGTGTGTGTTGTGTGTGTGTGTGTGTGTTTTGTCGGTGTGTGTGTGTGTGTGTTGTCGGTGTGTGTTTGTTTGTGTCTTGTCGGTGTGTGTGTGTTGTCGTTGTGTGTGTGTGTGTGTGGTAGGTGTGTGTGTGTGTTGTCGGTGTGTGTGTGTGTGTGTTGTCGGTGTGTGTGTGTGTTGTCGGTGTGTGTGTGTGTGTTGTCGGTGTGTGTGTGTGTGTTGTCGGTGTGTGTGTGTGTGTGTTGTCGATGTGTTTGTGTGTGTGTTGTCGGTGTGTGTGTGTGTGTTGTCGGTGTGTGTGTGTGTGTGTGTGTGTGTGTGTGTGTGTGTGTGTGTGTGTGTGTGTGTGTGTGTGTGTGTGTGTGTGTGTTGTCGGTGTGTGTGTGAGTGTGTGTTGTCGGTGTGTGTGTGTGTGTGTGTTGTCGGTGTGTGTGTGTGTGTGTGTGTTGTCGGTGTGTGTGTGTGTGTGTGTGGTTTGTCGGTGTGTGTGTGTTGTGTGTGTGTGTGTTGTCGGTGTGTGTGGGTGTGTGTTGTCGGTGTGTGTGTGTGTGTGTTGTCGGTGTGTGTGTGTGTGTGTTGTCGGTGTGTGTGTGTGTGTGTTGTCGGTGTGTGTGTGTGTGTGTTGTCGGTGTGTGTGTGTGTGTGTGTGTGTGTGTTGTCGGTGTGTGTGTGTGTGTGTGTGTTGTCGGTGTGTGTGTGTTGTCGGTGTGTGTGTGTGTGTTGTCGGTGTGTTGTCGGTGTGTGTGTGTGGTAGGTGTGTGTGTGTGTGTTGTCGGTGTGTGTGTGTGTGTGTGTTGTCGGTGTGTGTGTGTGTGTGTTGTCGGTGTGTGTGTGTGTGTGTGTGTTGTCGGTGTGTGTGTGTTGTCGGTGCGTGTGTGTGTGTGTTGTCAGTGTGTGTGTGTGTGTGTTGTCGGTGTGTGTGTGTGTGTGTTGTCGGTGTGTATGTGTGTGTGTGTTGTCGGTGTGTGTGTGTTGTCGGTGTGTGTGTGTGTGTTGTCGGTGTGTTGTTGGTGTGTGTGTGTGTGTGTTGTCGGTGTGTGTGTGTGTGTTGTCGGTATGTGTGTGTGTGTGTGTTGTCGGTGTGTGTGTGTTGTGTGTGTGTGTGTGTGTGTGTTGTCGGTGTGTGTGTGTGTGTGTGTTGTCGGTGTGTGTGTGTGTGTGTGTGTTGTCGGTGTGTGTGTGTGTGTGTGTGTTGTCGGTGTGTGTGTGTTGTCGGTGTGTGTGTGTTGTCGGTGTGTTGTCGGTGTGTGTGTGTTTTAGGTGTGTGTGTGTGTTGTCGGTGTGTGTGTGTGTGTGTTGTCGGTGTGTGTGTGTGTGTTGTCGGTGTGTGTGTGTGTGTGTGTGTTGTCGGTGTGTGTGTGTTGTCGGTGCGTGTGTGTGTGTGTTGTCAGTGTGTGTGTGTGTGTTGTCGGTGTGTGTGTGTGTGTGTGTGTTGTCGGTGTGTATGTGTGTGTGTGTTGTCGGTGTGTGTGTGTTGTCGGTGTGTGTGTGTGTGTGTTGTCGGTGTGTGTGTGTGTGTGTGTGTCTTGTCGGTGTGTGTGTGTGTTGTCGGTGTGTGTGTGTGTGTGTGTGTTGTCGGTGTGTGTGTGTGTGTGTGTGTGTGTGTGTTGTCGGTGTGTGTGTGTGTTGTCGGTGTGTGTGTGTGTGTGTGTCTGTGTTGTCGGTGTGTGTGTGTGTTGTGTGTGTGTGTGTTGTCGGTGTGTGTGTGTGTGTGTTGTCGGTGTGTGTGTGTGTTCGTTGTCGGTGTGTGTGTGTGTGTGTTGTCGGTGTGTGTGTGTGTTGTGTGTGTGTGTGTGTTGTCGGTGTGTGTGTGTGTGTGTTGTCGGTGTGTGTTTGTTTGTGTCTTGTCGGTGTGTGTGTGTTGTCGTTGTGTGTGTGTGTGTGTGGTAGGTGTGTGTGTGTGTTGTCGGTGTGTGTGTGTGTGTGTTGTCGGTGTGTGTGTGTGTTGTCGGTGTGTGTGTGTGTGTTGTCGGTGTGTGTGTGTGTGTTGTCGGTGTGTGTGTGTGTGTGTGTTGTCGATGTGTTTGTGTGTGTGTTGTCGGTGTGTGTGTGTGTGTGTGTGTGTGTGTGTGTGTGTGTGTGTGTGTGTGTGTGTGTGTGTGTGTGTGTGTTGTCGGTGTGTGTGTGAGTGTGTGTTGTCGGTGTGTGTGTGTGTGTGTGTTGTCGGTGTGTGTGAGTGTGTGTGTGTTGTCGGTGTGTGTGTGTGTGTGTGTGGTTTGTCGGTGTGTGTGTGTTGTGTGTGTGTGTGTTGTCGGTGTGTGTGTGTGTGTGTTGTCGGTGTGTGTGTGTGTGTGTTGTCGGTGTGTGTGTGTGTGTGTGTTGTCGGTGTGTGTGTGTGTTGTCGGTGTGTGTGTGTGTGTGTTGTCGGTGTGTGTGTGTGTGTGTGTGTGTGTGTTGTCGGTGTGTGTGTGTGTGTGTGTGTTGTCGGTGTGTGTGTGTTGTCGGTGTGTGTGTGTGTGTTGTCGGTGTGTTGTCGGTGTGTGTGTGTGGTAGGTGTGTGTGTGTGTGTTGTCGGTGTGTGTGTGTGTGTGTGTGTTGTCGGTGTGTGTGTGTGTGTGTTGTCGGTGTGTGTGTGTGTGTGTGTGTGTGTTGTCGGTGTGTGTGTGTTGTCGGTGCGTGTGTGTGTGTGTTGTCGGTGTGTGTGTGTTGTGTGTGTGTGTGTGTGTGTGTTGTCGGTGTGTGTGTGTGTGTGTTGTCGGTGTGTGTGTGTGTGTGTGTGTCTTGTCGGTGTGTGTGTGTTGTCGTTGTGTGTGTGTGTGTGTGTGGTAGGTGTGTGTGTGTGTGTTGTCGGTGTGTGTGTGTGTGTGTGTGTGTGTGTTGTCGGTGTGTGTGTGTGTGTATGTGTTGTCGGTGTGTGTGTGTTGTCAGTGTGTGTGTGTGTGTGTGTGTGTGTGTGTGTTGTCGGTGTGTTTTCGGTGTGTGTGTGTGTGTGTTGACGGTGTGTGTGTGTGTGTTGTCGGTGTGTGTGTGTGTGTGTGTTGTCGGTGTGTGTGTGTGTTGTGTGTGTGTGTGTTGTCGGTGTGTGTGTGTGTGTGTTGTCGGTGTGTGTGTGTGTGTGTGTGTCTTGTCGGTGTGTGTGTGTTGTCGTTGTGTGTGTGTGTGTGTGTGTGTTGTCGGTGTGTGTGTGTGTGTTGTCGGTGTGTGTGTGTGTGTGTGTGTGTGTGTGTGTGTGTGTGTGTGTGTGTGTGTGTGTGTGTGTGTGTGTGTGTGTGTGTGTGTGTGTGTGTTGTCGGTGTGTGTGTGTGTGTTGTCGGTGTGTGTGTGTCTGTGTGTGTGTTGTCGGTGTGTGTGTGTGTGTGTGTTTGTGTGTGTTGTCGGTGTGTGTGTTTGTTGTCGGTGTGTGTGTGTGTGTGTGTTGTCGGTGTGTGTGTGTGTTGTGTGTGTGTGTGTTGTCGGTGTGTGTGTGTGTGTGTTGTCGGTGTGTGTGTGTGTTTGTTGTCGGTGTGTGTGTGTGTGTGTGTGTTGTCGGTGTGTGTGTGTGTTGTGTGTGTGTGTGTGTTGTCGGTGTGTGTGTGTGTGTGTTGTCGGTGTGTGTGTGTGTGTGTCTTGTCGGTGTGTGTGTGTGTGTGTTGTCGGTGTGTGTGTGTGTGTGTTGTCGGTGTGTGTGTGTGTTGTCGGTGTGTGTGTGTGTCTGTGTGTGTGTTGTCGGTGTGTGTGTGTGTGTGTGTTTGTGTGTGTTGTCGGTGTGTGTGTTTGTTGTCGGTGTGTGTGTGTGTGTGTGTGTGTTGTCGGTGTGTGTGTGTGTTGTGTGTGTGTGTGTTGTCGGTGTGTGTGTGTGTGTGTGTGGTAGGTGTGTGTGTGTGTTGTCGGTGTGTATGTGTGTGTGTTGTCGGTGTGTGTGTGTGTTGTCGGTGTGTGTGTGTGTGTTGTCGGTGTGTGTGTGTGTGTTGTCGGTGTGTGTGTGTGTGTGTTGTCGGTGTGTGTGTGTGTGTTGTCGGTGTGTGTGTGTGTGTTGTCGGTGTGTGTGTGTGTGTGTGTGTGTGTGTGTGTGTTGTCGGTGTGTGTGTGAGTGTGTGTTGTCGGTGTGTGTGTGTGTGTTGTCGGTGTGTGTGTGTGTGTGTTGTCGGTGTGTGTGTGTGTGTGTGTGGTTTGTCGGTGTGTGTGTGTTGTGTGTGTGTGTGTTGTCGGTGTGTGTGTGTGTGTGTTGTCGGTGTGTGTGTGTGTGTTGTCGGTGTGTGTGTGTGTGTGTTGTCAGTGTGTGTGTGTGTGTGTGTTGTCGGTGTGTATGTGTGTGTGTTGTCGGTGTGTGTGTGTGTGTGTGTGTGTTGTCGGTGTGTGTGTGTGTGTTTGTGTGTGTTGTCGGTGTGTGTGTGTTGTCGGTGTGTGTGTGTGTGTTGTCGGTGTGTTGTCGGTGTGTGTGTGTTTTAGGTGTGTGTGTGTGTGTTGTCGGTGTGTGTGTGTGTGTGTTGTCGGTGTGTGTGTGTGTGTTGTCGGTGTGTGTGTGTGTGTGTGTGTTGTCGGTGTGTGTGTGTTGTCGGTGCGTGTGTGTGTGTGTTGTCAGTGTGTGTGTGTGTGTGTTGTCGGTGTGTGTGTGTGTGTGTGTGTGTTGTCGGTGTGTATGTGTGTGTGTGTTGTCGGTGTGTGTGTGTTGTCGGTGTGTGTGTGTGTGTGTTGTCGGTGTGTGTGTGTGTGTGTGTGTCTTGTCGGTGTGTGTGTGTGTGTGTTGTCGGTGTGTGTGTGTGTGTGTGTGTTGTCGGTGTGTGTGTGTGTGTGTGTGTGTGTGTTGTCGGTGTGTGTGTGTGTTGTCGGTGTGTGTGTGTGTGTGTGTGTGTGTTGTCGGTGTGTGTGTGTGTTGTGTGTGTGTGTGTTGTCGGTGTGTGTGTGTGTGTGTTGTCGGTGTGTGTGTGTGTTTGTTGTCGGTGTGTGTGTGTGTGTGTTGTCGGTGTGTGTGTGTGTTGTGTGTGTGTGTGTGTGTTGTCGGTGTGTGTGTGTGTGTGTTGTCGGTGTGTGTTTGTGTGTGTCTTCTCGGTGTGTGTGTGTTGTCGTTGTGTGTGTGTGTGTGTGGTAGGTGTGTGTGTGTGTTGTCGGTGTGTGTGTGTGTGTGTTGTCGGTGTGTGTGTGTGTTGTCGGTGTGTGTGTGTGTGTTGTCGATGTGTGTGTGTGTTGTCGGTGTGTGTGTGTGTGTGTGTTGTCGATGTGTTTGTGTGTGTGTTGTCGGTGTGTGTGTGTGTGTTGTCGGTGTGTGTGTGTGTGTGTGTGTGTGTGTGTGTGTGTGTGTGTGTGTGTGTGTGTGTGTGTGTGTGTGTGTGTGTGTTGTCGGTGTGTGTGTGAGTGTGTGTTGTCGGTGTGTGTGTGTGTGTGTTGTCGGTGTGTGTGTGTGTGCGTTGTCGGTGTGTGTGTGTGTGTGTGGTTTGTCGGTGTGTGTGTGTTGTGTGTGTGTGTGTTGTCGGTGTGTGTGTGTGTGTGTTGTCGGTGTGTGTGTGTGTGTGTTGTCGGTGTGTGTGTGTGTGTTGTCGGTGTGTGTGTGTGTGTGTTGTCGGTGTGTGTGTGTGTGTTGTCGGTGTGTGTGTGTGTGTGTGTGTTG